>NC_134790.1:12360805-12370805 GCF_046742065.1 Oratosquilla oratoria
TTGTTGTTATGGTTTGGTATTTGTGGGTTGATATGTAAGTTTTTAGAGAGTTGATAAGGGGAGGATGGAGGGGAATAGTTGGTGTTTTGAGGTGAGGTATAGTTTGTATAGTTTTAGGTGTGTTGGAGGGTGTGTAGGGGTAGGGGGAGTTTGGGGGTTGGTTGTAGGGTTTGTGGTTTATAGGGGGTGGTTTTTTTTAGGGTTGGGTGTGGGTATTTTTTAGAGGGGTGGGGGTTTAAGGATATTTTGGTTTTAGGTATTTTTTATTTTTTATAGGTTTGTTGGAGGGGGGTTTGGGGTTGTTTATATTTTGGGGAAGGGGTGGGGGTGGGGAGGGGAGGGAAGTTGAGGGTGTTGTTTATATTGGTTTAGGTTTTGGGGTTTTAGGGGGTGGGGGGGATGTGGGAGGGTGTTTTATGGGGGGGAGGGGGTGATTGGGGTGATGGGGTGGGTTTTATGAATAGGGTGGGTATTGGGGGGGTAGTGTTTTTGGTTTTATTTATGGGGGGTTTGGGGTAAGAGGGGGGGTGTGGTGTGGTGGGTGGTGTGTTATTTGGGTGTATGGGTTTTGGGTTTTGAATTAATTGGGGGGGTGGGGTTAGTATGTTGGGGGGTGTTTTTTTGTGAATGGGGGGGTTTTGGTGGGAGAATTTTGTTTTTGGTGTTTGTTTTTTTGTGTTTTTTTTTTTTTTTTGTGGGTTTTGGTGGGGTTGTGTTTTTTTGGTGGGTGTTGTTGTTTGTTTGTTGGTGTGTGGGGGTGGGGGTGTGGTGTATTTGTGGTTTGGGGGGGTTAGGGGGAGGGGGTGTTGGGGTATAGGTTGGGTGGTGTTGGTTTGGGTTGTGTTTGAGTGTATGTAGGATTTTGGGGGGTTGTTTGTGGTGGGGTTTATGGGGGTTGAGGGGGTGGGGGTGGGGGGGGGGGGGGGGGGGGGGGGGTAGATTGGGGGGGTTTTTGGGGGGTTTTTTGTTTGGGGTTGGTTTTTGGTGGTGTGTGGTGTTGGGGTGTTGGGTTTATTTTATATGGGGTTGTGTTTTTTGTTGTTGGGGGGGGGGGGGGGGGGGGGGGGGGGGGGGGGGAGGGATATTGGTTATGGTTGTGTTGGTTTTTTGTTGGGTTTTGTGTTTGTTGTGTTTGTGTGTGGTGTTGGGTGTTTGTGTGGGGGTTTGGTGGTTTTGTAAGTATTTGGGGGTGTATGGGGTGTGTTTGTGGTTGGAGGGTGGTGGGGGGTTGGGGGGGATGTGGTTAGTGGTGTGAGAGTATTTTTTATGTTTGGTTGGTGTTTGTTTTGGGGGGTGGGGAGGTTGGAGGGGGGGGTATGTGGTATATTTTTTGGTTTTTGTATGGGGGGTTGTTTGGTTGTGTGGTTGGGTTGGTTTTGGGGGGGTGGGTGTTTTTGGTTGGGTTGTTTTTTTGGGGTGGGTTTGTTTTTTGGGTTTTTGTTGTGGGGGTGTTGGGTTGGGGGGGGTTGTATGTTAGTGGGTGTGGTGGAGGGATATGGGGGTGTGGTGTGGGGTATAGGTGGGGGGGGTGGTTTGTAATTGTGGTGGTATTTGGTTGGGTTTTGGGTGGGGTAGTTGGTGTGTTGTTGGTGTGGGGGGGGTGGGTGGGTGGGTGGGGGGTGGGGGGTGTTGGGTGGTAGTGGTGGGGGGGATGGTGGGGTGTTGGGATGGTGGGGGTGGGGGGGGGGGGGGGGGGGGGGGGGGGGTTGTGTTTTGTTGTGGGGGGTGGATTGGGGGGGGGGGGGGTTTGTTTTGGTGGTGGGTAGGGGTGTTTTGTGTGGGGGGGGGGGGGTGGGGTGTGGGGGGTGGTGGGGGTTTTGGGGTGGGGTGGGGGGGTGGATTTGTGGGTTGTTGTTTTGGGTGTGGTGGTTGGGGGGTTGGGGGGGGGTTGTTTTTGGGGTGTTTGGTGTTTTTGGGGTGGGGTTGTGTGGGTGTTTTTTTTTTGGGGTGGGTGTTTGGGTTTGGTGGGGGGGGGGTTGGGGTGGGGGGGGTTTAGGGGGGTGGGGGGAGGGGGTTGGGTGGTTTTGGGTTGGATGTTTATTTGGTGGGGTTTTTTTTGGGTTTTTGTTTGGGTGTGTGGGGGTTGTTTTTGTGGTTGTTTGTGTTGTGGTTTTGGTTTTTGGGGGGTATTTAGGGGGTGGTTTTGTGTTTTGTTTGTTTTTGGGTGGGTTTTTTTGTGGTTTGTTTGTGTTGTGTTATGTTGGGATTTTGGATTTTTTTATTGTTGTTGTTTTTTTGTTTGTTGTTTTTGTGTTTGTGTTGTTTTTTGTGGTGTTAGGTTTGTTTTTTGTTTGGGTGGTGTGTGTGTGGTGTTGTTTTGGTTTGGGGTGTTATGTTGGGTTGTGTTTTGGGGTTTTTTTTTGTGGGTGGGTGTTGTGTGTTGTTTGGGGGTGGTGGTTGTTTGTGGGTGTGGTTTTTTGTTTGGGGGTTTGTGGGGGTTGTGGGGGTGGGGTTTGGTGGGGGGGGGGTTTTTGGGGATGGGGGGGGGGTTGGGGGGTTTTTGGTTTGGGTGGTGGTGGGGTTTTTAGTTTTTTTGGGTGTGTGTTTTGTTTTTTGTTTGGGTGAATTAGTAGGGGGAAGAGGGGGGTGTTTTCGAATTTTGGGGTTTTGGGTGGTTAGGTTGTGGGGGGAGTTTTTTGTTTTTGTGGGGGTAAAGTGTTTTTTGGGTTTATTAGATTGGGTATTTATTGTTATTTTTTTTTTTGGTGGTTTTTGTTTTGTGTGTGTGTTGGTTGTTTTTGTTGTTTGGTGGTGGGAGTTTTTTTTGTTTTTTGTGTTTTATTTTTTTTGTTGTTTTTGTTGTTTTTTTGTTTTTTGTTGTTTGGGTGGTTTGTTTATTTGTTGTAATGTGTAATTTATTTTTTTTTATTTTTGTATTTTTTGTTTGTGTTATGGGTTTTTGTTTTTTGGTTTTGTTGGGTGTTGTTTGTTGTTTGGGTTGGTTGGTGGGTGGGGGGGGGTGGTGTAGGGGGGGGGGGTGTTTGGAGTGTTGAGTATGTTTTTTTTTTGTGGTTTGGGTTTGGGTTTTGGGTTGTTTTGTTGGTTGGGGCGGGGTTGGGTTGTAGGGGTTTTGTATATGTTGGTTGGTGTGGGGTGGTTTTTGGGGGGGGGGGGTGAAGGTTGGTGGGGGTGGGGGGGGGTTTTTTTTAGATGGTTTTTTGGTGGGGTTGGGGTTTTGTTTATGTTGGGATGTTGTTAGGTTTGTGTTAGGGTGGGGGTGGTGTGGTGTTGTAAATGGGGGGGAGTGGAGGGATGGGGGTAGGTTGGGGGGTTTAAGGTGTTGATGGTTATTGGGAGGGATAGTGAGTGTGATGAGTGTGTGGATGTTGGGTGGGTGGTGGGGGGGGGGAGGAGGTAGTGAGTTATTGTGTGAGGGAGGGGGTAATGATGGTAGGAGTGATGAGGTGAGGTTGTGAGGTGGGGTGTGAGAGGAGAGGGGAGGGGTTGGGGGGGTGGGAGTGTTGAGAGGAGATGGGGAGGGGTAGGGGGGGGGAGGGAGGGTGAGTGATGATTGTAGGGTGTGAGTTGTTAGGAGTAGTGTTGAGTGAGGGGATGAGAGAGTGAGGAGAGGAATGTAGATAGTGTGGATGAGTGTAGGGGGGATGGGGGAGGGAGGGTGATGAGTGATGAGTGATGATGAGGTATTGGTGTGTGAGGATGAGGGGAGTAGTAGTAGTGAGGGGGTAGGTAGGGGGGGGGAAGAGGAGGTATTGTGGGGGTGATGGAAGTGAGGGGAGTGAGTGAGGGGTGTAAGGAGTGTGGAGGGGGGGTGATGAAGGGATGGGGTGAGAGTGTGGGGTGTTTTTAAGGGGGGAAGAGGGATGTGTAATGTATGGGATGGTATGATGTAAGGATATTTGGAAATAAATGAATGTAAGGGGTGTGAAGGGGATGAGTTAGAAGAGTGGTTAATAAAGAAAATGAAGAAAAAGAGGAGTTGATTGGATTATTGGGAAATTGATAAGTAATATGGTTTTTAGTATTGTGAGTAAAAATAATGGGAGATATTGTGATTTTGATTTGGGGGGGTGTGAATTTATTTTATTTGGGGAGGGGGTGGGAAATTAAGTTGGGGGGATAATTTGTAGGGTGTAGTGTGTGGTTGGTTGGATGAGTATGGTGGTGTTAAAATTGGTAGTGGGGGGATTATTGTGTTGTTGAGGGTGTGAATGTTGGTTGGATTATTTAGGTGAAGGTAGGTGGGGGGTTGAGTGTGGTGGTTTAAGATGAGTTGTATTTTGGTTATTTTGGTAAGTGTTGTGGTGGGGGAAGGGTTTTTGAGGGTGGTGGTTTATTGTATGGTGGGGGTGGTAGAGTGTGTTGTGGGATAGGTTGTTATTGTGTATAGAAAAGTTGTTATATTGGTTTGATGATATTGTTGGGTTAGAATAAATGGAGGGTAATGGAGGTGGTAATGTAATATTGAGGGATTATGGATGGGGGGTAATGAAATTTAGATAGTTTGAAAGGGGTTGGTTAGGGATTGTAGAAAGTTGTTGTGATGGTTATAATAATTAAAATAAAAAGGGGGGGGGGGGGAGGTATGGTTGGGGGGGGGAGGTAATGAATATTTTAGGGGTGGTAAGGTTAAATAGGATGTGAATTTGTTGGAAGTGTATGTGAGTGGGGGGTTGTGGGATATTGGAGGAGGTGTGGTGGGAGATGAGATTTAGTAGTGTTGATTGTGGTTTTATTGTTTGGTATATTGGATTATTTGGGTTTGGGGGTGGGTTTGTTGTTATTGGGGGTGGGTGTGGGGGGGTGGGTGGTGTGTGTGTGTTGTGGTGTTGTTGGGTGTGGGGGGTGTAGGTAGGGGTTATTATGTGTTTGTGGTATGGTTGGTAGGGTGGGGAGGGTTTTTGGGGATTGGGTTGGTGTGTATTATTTTGTTTGGTTTGTGTTTTTGTTTTTATTTGGGGATATATTAGGGGTTTGTATTGGTTGGATGTTTTTTTAGTTTTGTGGTTTTTATTGTTGTTTTGGGGTATGGGGGGGTTTAGGTTTTTTGGATATGATTATGTTTAATGTGTGTATGGATGGGGGTTTGGTTTGATGGAGATTGTTGTTTGTTGTTATTTTGTGTTTGTTGGGTATTGGTATTAGGGGTGATTATGTTTTGTAGGTATTGTGTTATTTGGTGTTATGTGTATTATGTATGTTGTGTGTTTGTTGTTTTGTTGTTGTTTTTTTTTTTGTTTGTTTGTGTTTGGGGGGTGTATGTGTATTTGGGGGTTTTTTTGGGATATATTTGGAGTTGAGGTAGGGGGGGGTATGGGAAGTTGTGGGGGGGGGTGGATATTTTTGTGATTTGGTTTTTGGTAATGGAGTTTGTTGTGGATGGTATGTGGAAGGGGAGGTTGGGGGGGGAAGAGGGGGTATTATGTTTGAGGTGGATAAGGGGGGTGGTGGTAGGGGGTGGATGGGTTGTATTGTGTGTTGAGGTAGAGGTATAAATATAGTATGTGTGGTGTGTGTGTGAGTGTGGTGTGGTGTGTGTTGTGTGAGTTGTAGTGTGTGTGTGTGTATGGGTGTGTAATGTTGGGGTGTGGGGGGGGGGGGGAGGGGTGTGTGTTGTGTGTTAGATGGGGGGGGGATGGATGATGGTGGGATATATCAAATTAGTGTTCGTCAGTCTTTGGGTTGAGTTGGGGGGGTGTGTGTGATAGGATTTTGTAGTGGTAGTTGTATGTGAATGGATAGTAAGTGAAGGTTATTGTGATAGGATTTGTTTGTTGTTAGTTTAAATGTGAAGGAATTATTTGGTTGGGAAATATACAAATTAGATTAGAATGGATTTATTTATTTTATTGAGTGAAGTTTTTACTAAGTAATGGTGGAAGGGGGGTAAATGTTCTTTTAGTTTTATTTGATAGTATGTTCGAAAGGAGATTATCCTTGACATTATAAAAATAACTTAAACTGATGAAAAGAGAGCAGGTTTATGTATTTTAAAAAGTAGTGCTGGTCGAATAATTTGATAACAGATAGAAAATGGGCATATTGAAAATTTATTAATAACGTTGTTTGAGCTAAGTCGGGGTTTTTGTGCTGGAAGTAACAGTTGCCAGTATTCAGAGTACATAAGAATATAAGTTACTGTTTATTTTTTCTTTTTTTGCAAATATTCTGTTAATTTCTTGAGGATTTCATTTCAATGGATAGTCTACACAAAAGGGTTTTGGGGTGGTTGGGTTTTGTTGTGAATCCATCGTTGCTGGAAACGAGAGTGAGACCAACAAGGGGCCATTAAGTACACATGTGTCTGTCCACAACAGTCGAGAGCGCTCTTTTTTTTTCCGCCCAGCGCATTGTTGCTTAAGATTTATGTTAGCAGATTTTCGTCGTTTAAGTTTTGTACTCTCATTATCTTTGTATATTGTCGAACGCCAGACACATTATAATGTATGAATATAGGTACATATATGTGTGTGTGTGTACACACACACACACACACACACACACACACACACACACACACACACACACACACACATAGACACACGTATATATATATATATATATATATATATATACAGTACATATGTATATGTGTGTATGTGTGCGTGTATACATACACACACACACACACACACGTGTGTGTGTATGTCTGTGTTTGTCACAAAAGGGAGAGGAAACATGGCTGATACTAAAACTGCTGAAAAAAAAATAAGTGGGGACTATGAGGTTAAAAACCCACAATTTAGATATTTCATTACAGATATAGTTATCTCATTAATACAAATCTTAATGATGGGTTACATTTATATCCTTGTTAAATCTTATTAAACTGCATTTGATTAGATTATTTTCTATTACACTATTGCTATAATAGTTTAGTATTATCACCAAAATCGGTTTGTTGATTGAAAATGCCCAAATGAATTTAGGGTGTTCCAAAAGTATATGTCACATTACGACATTTTATATCTGAATACCTATTGAGGATATCAAAACTTTATATATCCTGAAAGCTTATAATTTAAAGTTTCTTTACAAGAAATATGAATACAAAAGTGAGAGAAATTAACTGATCGCGTGCTCCTGCAATGGCCCTCTAAGTCTCCAGATCTCATTCCATGCGACTTTTTCCTCTGGGGGTATTTGAAAAACTTTGCGTATGTACAGTCACTCAAAAAAGTATCGGTTGGTGGTTCTCGATGTTCGTGGGAGACGATTGGAACAACAGAATCGATGTTCCTGTACAGTAGCTAGTCGTGGCAGAGTTGCGCCCTACCTTAACACCCCCCCCCCCGTTAAAATACGTGGTGTAGAATAAGCATTTAATGCGTGAAGATGTGACAAGATTGAAAGTAATTATATTTGCACCGACAAGAATTGTTGATATTTTATTGTTACTGAAATCACACACACACACACACACACACACACACACACACACACACACACACACACACACACACACACACACACACACACACACACACACACACTCATTTATAAACTACAAAGCGCATTGATACACAGCCGTACCAATATTTTCCAAGTCTTTTGAACAACGTCCATTTCCGTACGATTTCTTACCGACATTTTTTAGTGATGGTATCTCCCCTTCCCAGAAACCTGAATGACCTGAGGACTCGAATAACAAAAGCCTTGGGAACCGTAGACAACGCCATACTAGGTCACGTTTGGCCAAAAATGGATGATCGTTTGGATGTATGCCGTGTCAAGGCATTGAACACATTTAAAAAATAATAATAAATTAATTTCTTGCACTTTTGTGTTCATATTTCTTGTACAGAAACTTGGTATTATAAGCTTTCAGGATATATAGATTGCATTTTGATATCCTCAATAGTTATTGAGATATAAAATGCAATGTGACATAATATACTTTTGGAACACCTTGTATTTACACATTTCAACCGTCTTTAAAGATGAGAAAGAATTTGCCTTTGAAATCATAGTATTTGTATACTTTGTGTTATTCTGTCCTTGCATACTTCGTTTTTTAGAGGAGGAGCTCACAAAAAATGGGGGAGGGGGGCATTCTGACAGGAGACTTGTGGTGATATGTCATTGGTTTCGTATATCTGTTGTGTGTGTGGAAAACGTGGACGACTTCCATCATGCCATACCAGTCTTGGTCAATTTTTTCTTATTCTATTTTGTATATATCTTATTCATATATTAATTCTTTGATTTATTGGTTGATTGATCTAGTTGCTTACTTATTTGATTATTTGTTTAATTATATATTTATTATAAACTAATGATTTATTTGTTTTTATCCTTTACTGTCTTCATACAGTGTATCTCAGTTGTCAGTATTCATTTTCTTAGTATTTCACCAATATCCTGGATAATCTATAAAATATTTATCTTAAGTGACATTTACTCTATTTTATTTTTAATTATTATTTATACATTATGATCTACATCCATAAAAACGGACAGTATAATACAAGCATTGTTTTCTTATGCATTTTGACGGGGTGATTTCTTTCTGTTATGAACTGGTGTTATACGTATAGACAGTTTATTTAGAATTGTCTAATGAAGTCTGGGTTGCCAAATATTTTATTTTATTTTTATTATTATCCTTATTTTTTTTCCTTGGATCATATTACCGATACTCACCTTGTCATCCTTAATATTTTTACTTTTTGCACCATAGATAAATTATTACATCTGTTATCAGCATTTACAACAGCCAAAAATAAAAACAAAAATATGATAACGTGCAGAAAGGCGGGGCTTATAAATGACGTCATATCGTTCTGCCACTGATTGCTTGAAGACAACGTGACGTCAAGTCGACTGTGAACATTTTCTTAATCGAATAAAGACAGATTATTTATACATATATTTACTATAAACTGAGCCATTCATATGCATTTCCAAAATACATCATTCATGTTTTCTTAGTATAGTATCGCTAATAAAAAACGAATATGGATGAGGAACGAAAAGCTAAGTGAACTATAAACCTAAAAAAAAAAAAAAAACTAAAACCTAAGAAATTAAAATGAGTTATCTAAAACCGACACTGGGACTGACGATAATTCTTACCTGAATTTATCCTTTGCTGGTCATAGGAAGGAAGGGAACGGAAATTAATGAATGAAAGAAATAAGAAATAAATAGATAAGATGAATAAATAGAAAACTAAATGAAAAATAGAATAGATAAAAATGATAATAAAACGGACTGACGACAACGATAATAAAAGGAAAAGTGACACTATGTTTTGTGATCAATACTTGTGTACGAAAAATTATGAAATAAATGCAAATTAAATTAAATATAATATCCGGTAGATAAATTCACGAAGAGTAAAAGAATTAATAAATAGATAATGATAATTAGTTATTGCCTCGAATATTCACTGACTGGCAACGATCTCTCTGAGAATAAACATTGTTAAGTTGTTTGTGTTGTATCGGGGCGTGATCAGTCACCGGTTGTCAGTTTCCCAAATGTGAAAAAGTTAAGGAAATTAAAATCTAATAAAAATCTTGGGCTCAGTCTTGACACCGAGTCTCAGCCCCTCAGGGCTACACCTCTAGATGGATTTTTGAAGATGGGCAGTAGAGAGATGAATCTACCTAACGTCCGCTTGCAAGTACCCGTCATTGGTTTCATAAATGATTAAATAAATGAATAGACTACTAGAAAAATTAATATGTATATTATATATATATACATAAATATATATATATATTATAGTATATGTGTGTGTACGTATTTATGCATATATACACATATTTAAAAAATGAATAATTATATAGGTAAATAAATAAATTAGCAGATAAGTACACAAATACAAAAACATGTGGATACGAAGAAATAATTAGATAAACTAATATCTAGATAAATGGATAAATGATAAACAGACTAATAAGTAGAAAAAGGGGACGGAAACAAAAGGTAAATGAACTTAGGAGAGGATACGGCAGTGGAAAGCGTCAGCTAAGCACTGTTGTACTGAAGCACTGTATTTCACTGTTTACCAGAATATTCGTAGATTGATGCTGTT
>NC_134790.1:12380805-12388305 GCF_046742065.1 Oratosquilla oratoria
TGGTCAGCGGCCCCATCATTTGACTGACTGGAATGTCAGACACAAGTCAGCCAAACAGTCAGTCGAGAGCAACGCTGACATTTGCCTGACGGAAGAATGTCTAGCTAGCTAGTCAGCTGGAGAGGAGACACTAAGTTCTTAGAACAAGAAAGGGCATCAGAGGAATAGTTCTAGAACTTAGCTGACTAAATTCGCCTGGTCTTCTAGTACAAATTTCTTACGCAGACGCAAATCAGCTGAAGACAGAGAGATGTTCATCCTGTAATGATAAAAATTATATTATTATTGGTAATAATGAAAATGGTAATAACAGTCATAATTGTAATAGCAGTGATATTAATTAAATGGTAAGGATGATGGTAATGGTACTACTACTACTACTGATGATAATGATACTAATGATTGTAATGAAGATGATAATAATAATAATAATAATGATAATAATAATAATAATAATAATTAACAACAATGATAATTATAACAGCAACAATAGTAATAATAGTAGTGATAATAATAACAATAATTATGGTAGTTGTAAGACCCTATGTAACCTAGAATCCCCTCTTTTAAACAAAATAGGACCGACCGGAACTGATTCTAGAATATCTTAAGTATACCAAAAGTCAGTATAAAGCATTACTGAAACTGACGTCAATTGATTTCATTCAAATGAGAGTAAATGTTAGTTAAACATATCCACACGTTCCTAAAAAAAAATAGAGAGAGAGAGAGAGACACACAGAGAGAGAGAGGGAGAGAGAGAGACGTACAATATCTTCTCTGACCCTTCCGTACCCAGTGGCACTTTATCTTGGCGCCAGAAGATTTTATTCGTTGTTCTGGCACCCCAACAGTCACACACGGTATTTCATGGGTTTAATGCATCATTTCATTACAATAGATTATAATGTTAAGGCATGCCCATAGACCTTTTAGTTCATAACGATGTTAGATGCATTATACAGTATGTGTGTGTGGCCATTTCCTGTATAAGGGGGGAAAACCCTTGGTGTGTGTGTGTGTGTGTGTGTGTGTGTGTGTGTGTGTGTGTGTGTGTGTGTGTGTGTGAGTATATATATATATATATATATATATATATATATATATATATATATATGTATATATATATGATGAAGGTGGAAAAAGAAGTCACGGGTTTAGTTCCGTGTTTTTTAGTTTATTCCTAACCGGTTTCGCTCTATGCTTCTTCCTCTGAAGAAGCATAGGGCGAAACCGGTCAGGAATAAACTCAAAAACTCGGAACCAAACCCGTGATTTCTTTTTCTACCTTCATCAACTTGTCACAATGTCCCAGCACAACACACACATATATATATATATATATATATATATATATATATATATATATATATACACACACACATGTATATACACACACACACACACACACACACACACACACACACACACACATATATATATATATATATATATATATGATATATATATATATATGTATATATATATATATATATATATATATATATATATATATATATATATATATATTTGTATCAGTCTTCAGGATCACTTGTTGATCCAGTCAACTTTCAGTCAGCTATTCTGTCAGTTAGTCAGTCCGACAGCTGTTTTGCACACCCGTTCCTTTCTTGTCCCCGGACGGACCCCGGGAACGAGGTACTGGATATGATCGATTTTCTTTCCTTTTCTTTGCATCTTTCGCTTCATCTGAGCAACAAAAAGGCAAAATAGCTAAATCATTTCATAAAAAAATCAGGAAAGCCAAGTAATGGTCTCTGCATGACCCAATAAATATTGAGAGTAATTTGGGTCAAGGTCAAGGTTAAGGTGACCGAAATGTGACTTTTTTCTTTCTTTCTTTTTTTTAGTGTCCGATTCATCTTTAACCAAGACCAACATTATCTTCATTTGTCTACTTGTTTATTCATTTATCTATTTGTCAATTCATATATCTATCCATTATTTGTTTATCTATTATTCATTTACTTATTCATTTATTCATTTTTTTTATCTATTCTAATCCCACCTGTACGAAAGCGATTAAACACTTCAGGGAGGTCAAGTGGCCTATGGATTTCTTCCTGTTTAATGACAAGCGATTTGATGCAACAGAGAAGACCACTCATCATATCCAAGTCATTTGCATAAACGCTCAAACTTGTTTCATTGCGATTATGTGCAATGGATTGGATGCCAAGATATACTCGGCGCCAAAGCACATTCGACGTCAACGCACATGAAATGTCTGCTAAAACACATTATTTACGTTCGTAGATGTCAACACATCTCAGTGCCAATCCATCCTCGGCGCCAAAGCTTATCGGTGCCAACGTACTTCGGCGCCAACGCATTTCGGTGTCGGCGTTCTTTGATGCCAATACATCCTCGGCGCCAACGCATTTCGATGCCATCGTGCTTCGGTGCCAATACATCCTCGGCACCAACGCACTTCGGTGCCAATACATCCTCGGTGCCAACGTACTCGTACTTCGGTGCCAATACATCCTCGGCGCCATCGTACTTCAAACCCAAAGCATGTCGGTGCCAATACACCCTTGGTGCCAACGCACTTTGGTGCCAATGCACCCCCGGCGTCACCGTACCTTAACATTCCCCGGCGCCATCGCACCTACCTCGGCGCCAAAGCATCCCCGGAGCCAATTCATCCTCGGCGCCAACGCTCTTCAGCGTCAATGTATCCTCGGCAGCAACTCACATCTAGTGCCAACACGGCACCAACACTCACAAATGACACCCTCGTTAAGCCCCTCATTGCTGTGATGCGATATTTATTTTCTTTATCTTTTATGGCGCCAGGCATTATATTTAGGATGTGAATGAGAGATATATAGATAGAGAGGTAGATAGATAGAGAGAGAGAGTATTCCAGAGGGACTCTACCATTCAATACGCCCCTGGATCCTGGTAAAGAAAATATATTCATCTAATGTTGACGATTAAAAATGATAATGATAAAAAAAATGGGAGGCTTCATCTCAGCCTAAATTCAAATATTTCATTCAGTTGAGGAAATTAACTACAGTCTGGGATCCTAGACCGACAAGACCCCAATTAGAAAGTCGTCCCTAAATGACCTAGGGACAGCTAGTTCAACATCCTATCTTAGAAATAACACCAACATTCTAAATATCGTCCTTAGTACTTATCTTTCTATCTGTTCTAGATCTCATCTTTACTATTTACTGTATATGTATTCCGTTAAGCTTTTTCTAGATTCCTTCCTTACTACTTATCTTTCTATTTATTCTTTTAAGCTTTTCTAGATCTCTTCCTTCCTGTTCATCTTTTTGTCTATTCTTTTAAGCTTTTCTAGATTTCTTCCTTCCTATTCATCTTTCACTGTTGTCACATCTTCTACTTTAACCTCAAGATCCATCGCATCTCATGGAGGCGTCCTAGGAAGTTTGGCAACGTTGGTAGGAAGTTTGGCAACGTTGGTTGGGACTCCGTAGGGCAGTATGTCTTTGACATTCGGTGGGATGATGACTCTTTCCTTTCTCGCGATCTTTTGTTTCATCCAGGATATATTATGGTGATTATTTCGAATATAGAGATATAGAGTCTGCACACGTTTCGTAACCCTAAATCTAAATCTTAATCACTCTGGTTTAATGACAGATAATACTCTTGCAATCTAAGATACGGAGAAGGTATACAAGATGTACATTGTTCTTCAAACTCTACACAAGAACAGAAGAAGATAAGAATGGAGGAGACTACAAGAGACCATAAGACCTACACTAGGCAGTTCCGTGTCTCTTACCATGTTATCCCTATACATAAAACTATTTCATCTTCATCTTAAAACAATCAGTAGTTTCAGTTCTCACTACATGGTTACTAAGTCTATTCCTTTTTTTTTTTTTTTTTTGTAAACCTGTTTTTGCCTACATCCTTCTTAAACCTAAATTTGTCCAATTATAAGATAGATTTTTATTTCTGTCTGTGTTTGGCTCCTCCAAGGCAAATACTCTTATGTCAACAGCAAGTGTCAAAACATTGTCTCCTCTCATTCTCAGCGTAATTTCTGGCACTTCCTCAACAACATTTCCTCAACATTTCACAACTTCGCAGACATTTTCTCTTTTTCAGTGACGATAGTGTTGCTGCTCTTTCTTCCCTCCGAAGGAAAATGAAATGATTGTTGAAATTTGACTCAATTATCAATTTTGGAAGGTTTTGGTGCTTTCTCTTCTGTCACAATTATCTTTAGATCACACATGCTCTCCATTCAAATTTCTAATAATAGTAATAATGATGATAATAATTAGTAATAACAATGATAATAAAAACAATAATGATGATGATAATGATAGCAACAACAGCAACAACAACACCGACAACAAAATAATAATAAAAATAATTTTCTGCTGTCATGAAAATTTTCTTGAGATTTTTCTTTTCCATTTTTTTTTTCTCTCTTTTCTTTTCTATTTGGTCTTGACACTAAGAAGGCTTTGGGCCCAGAAAATCCTTACGAAATCAGGCTGGAATTAATCAGGCGTTGTTGCCTATTATTCGGAAAATGGGGTGCGGTCATAATGGGACAACCCTCTCTCCCGCCCCATTGCGCAGCACCCTTTGCTGATTTCAACCTCAGACGCTTCCTCCATACTCGACGCTTCGGTTTTACGTCGCGAAACTCTCCTTATCAGGAGTCTAGGACGATGCTCCTTACAGAGGACTTTGTAGCATGGAACTAAATGAACAATGACCTTGCTCCAACTCGTTGGTAGCAGGGTTCGAACTGCCGTCACGTCGACCTGCGCCGCAAGTGGCGACGCTCTAAACCGCTGGAATAATTATCCCTGTGGTGAGGAACGGGTACCCCCTTAGCTGAATGAAAATGCCTGGCGGTATCCAAGGTACATGTGTACATCATCCTCGTATGGAGTATTGACTAAACGTTTTATGTTGTCAGTCATTTAGGGACACCTCTATGGACCAGCGTTACACAGCAATCATTTGTGGTTGGAAACCGATCGCCACTCAGAGAAAAATGTGGATCACTTTTAAGTCCTTTAAGCGACTCGAACGAATTCGTTTGAGTAGAAACGACTTCGGTTACGATTTTATTTTTATTTTTCGAATTTACAAATGTCAAATCACCTTTGCGTCACAAACTGAGAAGCTAAATGACGAACTAAGAGAAGTTAAACCTAAAATACGAATATTAGACACTTTGTTGAATTGTAGACTTGGGGAAATCTAGAATACCGTAGGCGAAGTTGTCTTGTTGCTTTTCGAATTCACAACACTTGAAGGGAGTCGTGATTGCGTGACAGGGGATTTCAGTTTCTTCCAATTCCAAGACTCGAACACTTGGATGTAATGTTGTCTTTAAGGATAGAGTCGCTGGTTATCGGCGTCGAAACACAATGAATGAGTTGTTAATGAGGACGCCAAAGAGATAACAATCAATGATGCTTTACACATAATTCCAATTCCAAGTGGATACAATGTTATGAATATATCTGCAACACACACACACACACACACACACACACACACACACACACACACACACACACACACACACACACACACACACACACACACACACACATTAATTATTAGTTTTCTTAATACTACTTTAAAGTTATTTGTTATATAACGTAGTGTATATTTATAGTATATGTTTTTATTTTGTGTTTATTTATTTATTTATTCATTTTTTGCCTTTTACCTTTGTCTTAAGTTTTTGTCTTTGCATTTGTTTGAAGTCTTTGAATGTTGTAGGAGCTGTGCTCCATCCTTTTGTATAAAGTCGGAGCATATAGATAAATTTAATTCACATACACACACACACACACACACACACACACACACACACACACACACACACACACACACACACACACACACACACACACACACACACATCGAAACAGCCATGTAAGGACCAATAGGTCTGTTGTTGTTCGTTTGTCCATTAACTCCATGTAACACACACACATACGTACACACACACACACACACACACACACACACACACACACACACACACACACACACACACAACGCCACAATTCCTCTACCCTACACACCCCATCACCAGTGATGTACACCCCATTTCTTCCCCTGTGAACCCATACTTTCATTCATCCTCAACGCTCAGATCCTCCATCCTTTGCTTAGTCAATTGTCATATATGTCAGGAAGGAGTCAAGTCAACCATTAAGCGTCTAGCATATAACATAATAAGCCGATGCTGGCCACCGGCCTGGACATGCTGATCTCCGTGATAGCCAAAGGAGGAGAAACTCTGCCAAATATGGTAGCCATCTGGAGATCCGTGGGAGACTACAATGTTTGCCAGGAGAAGTGGGTGTTTGTAGCTTCCTTTTTGGGGGTTGGTTTTGGGGTTGGAGGTTTGGTGTTGAGTCTTCACACCTGGGCTTCCTGTCTCTACCAAGAGCAACAATCATTCTTCATCCTTTCCCTCCCCGTCCCCACTCTCCCGTCCCCCACTCTTCCCGTCCATCTTGTTCCTCTGTTCCTGCCTAATTACGTCATCACCCGCAGGTCTTCATTCTTAGTGTGAAATTCCTTTTTCTCTTCTCATCTTCCTCTCTTTATTCTTATCTTCCTATCTTTGGTTTCTGTTTTTTTTATTTATTTATTTATTAATTGGTTTGTCCATTTATCTACTTATGTATCGATTTACTCTACCTTTTAATTGTCTACCTCTATCTTAATGATATTTTACTTCATGGTTCATTTGTATATACATATTCATACATCTACGTAGTCCCTTATCCTAATTATTCATTTACTAATTTATTCACTTATTCATGTATCCATTTATTCATTTATGCATTTATCTATTTAATGTTTATTTATCTATCTAGTTATCTATTTCATTTATCTATATGTCTATTTATGGATTTATTCAATTGCTAATTTATCCATTTTAATTGTTTACTTATATATTCACATTTATTCATTCATTTATTTATTCATTTCGCTATTTGGTTATTCATCCATCAGCTTAGTCCCTTTATTCATTGAGTTACTTGTGTCAACTTGTTTCCTCGATCTTATTCTCTATTATTATTTTCTGTCCAGTTTTCATATTAGTACCTTGCTTCTGACCCAGGGCAGTGGACAAGGTGCAGGGATGACCCGTCATCCAGGAGGTGCTAAGATAAGAGGGAGGGTGGAGGGGTGTGGAGTGTATTCAGGGATGGAATGGATGGGAATGATTTTATGCCTTTTCCTTTTTGGCTACCTCCCTTGTAAGGGGGAAAAAGCCTTGGTATATGTATGTATGTATGTACCTTGTCTTATATTCCCGTCCATTTCACTTTTTGTTTTAATTCAAGTCAATATTTCACCCTTTTAAACGTATTTCTATCGTAAACAGCGTCAAGTACAGCGATGAATATTGTAATGATACAACAAGTCAAAGAAACGGCAAGAGTGAGAGGAGATAACGCACCAATTAGACTGGGTTTGTTGTTTTCTAAAGAACCA
>NC_134790.1:12410805-12413305 GCF_046742065.1 Oratosquilla oratoria
CAAAAGAGGAGACAAGAAGAAAGGGTGGAAAAAGCGAGGAAAGGAAAGGAGAGAAGAGAAGAGGAGACGAAAAGACAAATGATGAGAGGAAAAGAGAGAAGATAGGAGAGAAGAGAGAAGAGATTAGCATGAAGGAAGGAGATTCAAAGGAAAGAAAAATGGAAGAGTAAAAGAACAAGAATGAGGAGTAGATGGAGGAGAAGGAGGAGAAGGAAGAGGAGGACGAAGAGGAGGAGGAGGAGGAGGAGTAGGTGGAGGAGAAGGAGGGGGAGTAGGAGGAAGACGAAGAAGAAGAGGAGGAGGAGTAGGTGGAGGAGAAGGAAGAGGACGAAGAGGAGGAGGAGGAGGACGAAGAGGAGGAGGAGGATTAGGTAGAAGAGGAAGAGGAGGAGGAGGAGGAGGGCGAAGAGGAGTAGGTGGAAGAGGAGGAGGAGGAGAAGTAGGTGGAAAAGGAGGACGAAGAGGAGGAGGAGTAGGTTGGAGATTAGGACGAAGAGGAGGAGAAGGAGTAAGTGGAAGAGGAGGAGGACGAGGAGGAGGAGGAGGACGAAGAGGAGGAGGAAGGTATAGAGGGAGGAACTGAGGGAAGGCGAGAGGAGAAAAGGAGTATTTTGGATGCTGCGATTCATGAATGGCGCTTTCGGAAAAATAAAAATAAAAAAAAGACTTGGAGCGGAGAGATTGGAAGAACCCGATCGGAGGAAGGAAAAAGAGGAAGGGCCATCCATAAAGGCAAGGGCTGATGAGGAAGGGAAGGGAAGGGAAGGGAAGGAAGGATATGAAGGGAAGGGAGGAAGGGAAAAAGGGAAGCTGATGAAGAAGGGAAGAGTGATAAGGAAGGGAAGGAAAGGAAAAAAGGGAAGTTGATGAAGGGAAGGGCTGATGAGGAAGGAAAGGGAAGGGAAGGGAAAGGAGGATATGAAGGGAAGGGAGGAAGAGCTGATGAGGAAGGGAGTGAAAGAAGGGAAGGGAGGATATGAAGGAAGGGGAGGAAGGGAAGGGAGGGTATGGAGGGAAGGAAGGAAGGGAAGTAATGAAGAGAGAAGGGAAGGGAAGAAGAGAAAGGAAGGGAGTGGAGGAAGGGAAGAGAGAGGGAGAAGGAAAGAAAGGGAAAGGAGAAAGGGAAAAGAGCGAAGGAAGGGAAGGGAAGGGAAGAGAGGGAAGGGGAAGGAAGGAAGGGAGGGAGGGAAGGGGAAGGAACATGAGGAGCGATCCCAGAGACGAGTAATGTTTAAAGATACGACGAGGTGACGAAGAGGAGGAGGAGGAGGAGGAGAAGAGGAGGAGGAAGAGGAGGAGGAAGAGGAGGAGGAGGAGAAGAGGAGGAAGCGAAGAGACGTCAAGACCAAGAGACTGTGAGACGCAGCAATGTGGAAGGCAGTTTTCCCAAAAACGAAAAAAGAAAAAAAAAAAGAAAAAAAAGGGAAAGATGAAATTTGAATTAGAAAGCATCACCCTTGTCTTTGTGGGAACATCGCAGATGGGAGAGAGAGAGAGAAAGAGAGATGGGGGGAAGGGGAGAGAGAGAGAAAGAGAGAGAGGGAGAGAGGAGGAAGGGAGAGAGAGAGAAAGAGAGAGAGGGAGAGAGGAGGAAGGGAGAGAGAGAAAGAGAGATGGGGGGAAGGGGAGAGAGAGAGAAAGAGAGAGAGGGAGAGAGGAGGAAGGGAGAGAAAGAGAGAGAGAGGAGGTTGGGAGAATGTGAAGGAAGAACTACAAGGGATTTGGAAAAGGATGGAGAGAATAAAGAGAGAGCGAGTTGAGAGCAAGGAGTGAGTGAGGGAGGGAGGGAGGGAGGGGAGGATTAAATTGAGGGAGTTCAGACATGGAAACAAGTGAGGAAGAGGAAATGGGAGTGCAAGTGGGAGTGAGGGAGTAAGAAGAAGGCAAAGAAAAAGAGGATAGAAAAGGTTGTACGAAGTGAGAGAAAAAGAGAGGAAGGAATTGGAAGAGAAGAGAGAGGAGGGAGAAAATGCGAAATAGAATGATAAAGGAAGAAGCAATTACTAGAATGAAAATAAGAAATAAAAACGAAAGGAAGAGGAGGGAAACGAGGGTTGGAAGACAGGAAGCAGACAAAGAAGAGGAGACGAAGAGGACAAGAAAAGAAAAAAAAAGATGAAAGGGAAAAAATAAAATAAAAAAAGAGAAAAAAGAGAGAGAATGTCTGAATGAAAAAGAAGAAAGAGGACAAAAAATAAATAAAAAAAAAGAGGAGAAAAAAGAATGAATGAAAAAGAAGAAATAAAACAGAAAAAAAATGTGAGTATACGCCAGGAGGCAGTAAACAGCATCCCAACTAATCCCCTTTGCTCTATGTACTTGCGGGATTCGAACCGGGGACCTTGTCTTGTGAAACACGATCGAAACCAACGTACCACTCGACACAGACGAAAAGAAGGAGGACGAGGAGAAAGCAGACACGAGGACGAGGAGAATGAAGGAAGAAGAAGAAGAGGAACGCGAAGGAAGAAGAAGAAGAGGAACGCGAAGGAAGAAAAAG
>NC_134790.1:12420805-12425805 GCF_046742065.1 Oratosquilla oratoria
TGAATATTGAAAATCTCTTTCTTCATTTTTTCTTCTATATTCTTCTCACAAGTTAATTTCTGTTCAATTAGACATTAAGACAAATAAACATTCCAGTGCATTGTGTTGTTTCTCAATATTGATACTATTTCAATAGAAATAAGACTACATGGTGCATCCCCATTTCTATATTCCACCGTTTTTTTTTGTTTTTGTTTTTTTAGAAAGAAAATTTTATCTTCAAGAAAATTGACGATATAATCGTAAACATCAATTGTATGAGTATCAAATCTTCCACCTATCCAAATAGTAATATTATTAGCCAAGACTATCCAGAGACAAGGAAAGTCGCGCGACCTAATAAACAGAACTGGTTAGAGCGTCGCTACTTGCGGCGGAGGTCGAGGTGACGGCGGTTTGAACCCTGCCACAGGCGAGTTGGACCAAGGGCTTGGTTCATGAAGTTCCACGGTGTATAGGAAGTTGTATAGTACAGTGGGGAAAAGCGCTGTTGCCACGTGTCACAGAATTTATTCAAATCATTATTATAATCATAAAATGTGATAGTCACTATATTATAAAGCTTCCTTTACTATATGCAGAACAAAAAAATAGTACATAGAAGGGAAGTACGAGAGAGAGAGAGAGAGAGAGAGAGGCATATCCTAAGTATGCCACACCCTGAACGGACTCGTTGGGGCGCACAGACTTATCCTTAAAAAAAAAAAAAAAAAAAAAAAGACCTGTTAGTGGAACATTGGATAGCTCACCTAGAACTCGCCAGAACTCTTTAAAAAAAAGAAGAGGAATTTCAAAGAGATATATAAAGTTGGGGCAAAGAATTGGTAATCAGTCTGGTTTGAACTTCAAACGACTACTGTTCAATCAACCAGATGAACAAGGACTCTACCAAAACATAGAAGGCCAGTTCGTGGTACTGAAGGGGAGGGAGGGGGAGGGGGGAGGAGAGATGAAGGAGAGTGAGGGAGGAAGGGGGGAAAGGGGGTGAGGGTGTAGGGAGATGAAAAGATATGAATAGAAGATGACATGGAAGATGAGCTATAGAAGGATTCTCTCTCTATCTCTCTCTCTCTCTCTCTCTTTTTCTTATTCATTCGTTGGTTTTGTTTTTGACCATTCAGTCGCGTAATGATGTTTTTTCGAATTTTGAAAAATTTATTTTCTCTCTCTTTCTCTCTTTTTTTTTTTTTAGCACTTTTCGATTATGTCATTCAAAGGGTCGTATTTCAATCATTTTATATAAGGCTTTGCAATTATATGAGATGTTTAGACACGCAAGCGCACGCGCACGCATACACACACACACACACACACACACACACACACACACACACGCATACACAGTGTGTGTGCGTGTGTGTGTATGTGTGTGTGCGTGCGTGCTTGTGTGTGTATGTGTGTATGCGTGTGTGTATGTGTGTGTGTGTGTTGTGTGTGTACGTGTGTGTGCTTGCGTGTGTGTGTGTGTACGTGTGTGTATGTGTGTGTGTGTGTGTGTGTGTGCGCGCGTAAACTTTGAGACTGCTTACAAAGGACTTAGCCTTTGTCAAGGGCGGAGAAAAGGTCTCCTTCTTCATCTCCAAGAAAGGTCTTGTTCTCCTTTATCTCCAAGTGTTGACAGAGAAGGTGGGAAACCTACGCCAGGAGGCGCTGAGGAGTAGCTGCGGCCGAAGCCGTCAGCCTTGCCCTTTTATGCGCTTTGGGGACTGTTGGGGGGCAGGTAACACACAGTCACTGCTGGGAATAGGAGAGGAGTGCGGGATTCGAACCCACAGTACGTTTCCGATGACGCTACAAGCGCACGAATGTTGATGACGAGATTTTTTTCTTTATTTTTTTTTCTTTATTTTCTTTATTCTTTATTTTCACCAAAACATTTTCCACCAAGAGAAGGGTGCTTGCACCATTTTCATCCTCCCTCCTTCCTTTCCCCAATCCTCCTTTAATTTCTCTGCTTTCGCAACTCCTCTGTGACTTCACTTCTTCTATGACTCCCCGAAGTATAGAAACGCTGGTTATCGGTGAGGAAATATAATATGATGATGATATGGTTTAGCGTCACGAACCCCTCCCCTCTCCCCCTCCTATCGGAAGGCTAGGACGGTGCCCCTCACAAAGGGCATTGTAGCGTAGAATTTGATTAACCATGCCCTTGGTTCAACTTCGCCGGTGGCAGGATTCGAACCGCCATCCCCTCGACCTTCGCCGCAAGTAACGACGCCCTAACCCGCTCTCAGTGAGGAAATGTACGCTGGTATTCTTAAAAAGAATTCTTTCCCTTCCATGGATTTATATAAGGAAAGATTTTTTTTAAGAATACCACCGTAAGATTCTTACGGTGGTATTCTTAAGAAAAAATCTTTCCCTTCCAAGTGTTTATATATAATATTTTTATAAGGAAAAGTTTATACAAGGAAATATTTTTTTTAAGAATACCACCGATAGATCCATATAATTTAGAAAGTCCTTCATTTCCTTCAGATCATTTACGTTTTGCGTGAATTCGCACATTATTGCTGACGTCAAATATAAACACAGTAGTCGTTTCTAAGAGCATAAGAATGGAGGAGACTGCAAGAGACCATAAAGCCTACACTAGGCAGTTGCATCTCCCTTACTACCTGTCATCCCTGCACATAAAGTTATCTAATCTTTTCTTAAAACAACCAATTGCTTCAACGCTGACTACATGGTTACTAAGTCTATTCCATTTGATAACCACTCTATTGATAAAGAAGCCCTCGTCTATTTCCTTAAACCTAAATTTGTTCAATTCAAATCCATTACTCCAAGTCCTGTCCTGCTGTCTTAATATGATGACCTTGTTTGCGTCACCCTTGTTAAAGACCTTTATCTAGATTAGTTATATAGTTATATCAAGTCTGATTACTACCATCTCTAGTTTCTTGACTAACGTGTCAGTCAACCGGTGTGTACAAAAGGTAGAAAAACAGATAAAAACAAAAAGAATAAACAAATAAATTGTGGGTACGATACATACCGTAATTCTTCATTCAGTTCCTCATATTTGGCAATTGTATTTCAGTTTCCTTCGTACTGTTGTGTCACAATGTATCACACATCTTGTCCACTGATACACTCTTAGCTTTGTGTTCTTTTGGTAACTCTATTCTCTCTCTCTCTCTCTCTCTCTCTCTCTCTCTCTCTCTCTCTCTCTCTCTCTCTCTCTCTCTCTCTCTCTTTCTCTCGCTTTCTCTCTCTCTCCAGATCTCCACACCCACCCACACACACACACACACACACACACACACACACACACACACACACACACACACACACACACACACACACACACACACACACACACACACACACACACACACAGATATATATATATACATATATATATATATATATATATATATATATATATATATATATATATATGTATATATATATATATACCAAGGGCCTATATAGCAAGCCAAGACATGCACCCAACTCCCACACCTCTCCCACCCATCCCCCACCCATCTCCTATCCATCTAGATCACTCACTCCCAATCACTTTTTAGCTCATGGCCCTCTTTGAACCTAGAATTTTTCTGTGGCCCATGAAATTATTATATCGTACAAAGCACGCCACAGCCCAAGTTGCCGTAGACGCCAATATTTTTAGTTTATGGATATATCCAATTATAAACATATACTCGTATGTTTACATAATTAGAGTAGAACTTGTTGTGGCTGTAGTGAACAAGATTTTTTTTCGCAAAAATGAAATGGTATCATTTTCTTTCTACGGTATTTTCAATGACTGACTAATTGAAAGTTGTTCAAACACTAATTGGTAAATCTTCATAGTCTAAATGTATTTAGAATTGTTTATGTACATTTAATTTCACTAATTTTAGGACTTGTAGTCAATGAAAGCTGTAGTCCATATATCAGCACAGTGGCCCAGTACAGATTATTTATTAAATGTATGTGGCTCACACGAAATGGCCCATTTTTGGCCATGTGGCCATGGGCTGGGAACCACCGCGTCTGGTAGACCTCCCCAGTAACCCTAACATCTCCCCTAAAGACGAGAATTGTCCTCCAAATTTCACTGAAATGGAATTTTCTCCTTAAGGATCAAGTTATTGTCACACAATAGGTCCAGGTTTTTCTCAATTCTTCAGCGCATGGATTGAGCATCCAGGCTGACACATTCCGTCTCTCTCTCTCTCTCTCTCTCTCTCTCTCTCTCTCTCTCTCTCTCTCTCTCTCTCTCTCTCTCTCTCTCTCTCTCTCTCTCTCTCTCTCTCTCTCTCTCTCTCTCTCTCTCTCTCTCTCTCTCTCTCTCTCTCTCTCGCTCTCTCTCTCTCTTTTGTCATTCTCCTCGTTTATCCTTTTGCTCTGAATTGGATCCCCCTCAATCCCTTTCTGGTGTGAACTCGCCGTGAAATTGATCATTTGGTACTTTGTGCATCTCCTTCCCTGTTTCATGACATCACTGCCGTCCCGTCCATCTTATCTGTTGTCTTTTACTTTATTACGGTTTCTTGATGTAAGGAAACACCTTTTGGAGGAATGAGGACTGTGAAAACGATTCACTCAGAACATTTTCCCATCAAGTCGATCTGTACACAATGAAACGTTCGAAAGGTTTGTTGACTTATTTTCTTTTTTTCCCAGTCTGAATAAGAAGGAAATAAAAGGCATTAATCTCTATAAGTAATCCCTTCGTCATCATCTTCTTCTTCTTTGTCTTCTTCTTCTTTGTCTTCTTCTTCTTCTTCGTCCTCTTTTTCTTCTTCTTCTTCTTCTTCTTCTTCGTCATCTTCTTCTTCAGCTTCTTTTTCTTCTTCTTCTTCTTCTTCTCCCCCTTCTTTTCTTCTTCAGCTTCTTCTTCTCCTTCTTCTTCTCTTTTCTTCATCTTCTTTTTCTTCTTCTTTTCTTCTTCTTCTTCTTCTTCTTTTCTTCTTTTTTCTTCAGCTTCTTTTTCTTCTTCTTCAACTTCTTCTTCCTCTTCTCCATCTTTTCTTCTTCAGCTT
>NC_134790.1:12430805-12443305 GCF_046742065.1 Oratosquilla oratoria
AAATCATATAATAAAAGATGAATTCAAGAATTATATATATGTATTTTTTTTTTTTTTTTTAATCGGCAATAAATTAATCGGCCACTAGTCTCCTAACTGTCGACTTAGCCTCGAATCAAATTAGAATTGATTAGAACTTGATTAGTTAGTTATGACATTGGTCTATCTATCTACACCAAAAGACTTCTTCCACCCCCACCCCCCTTATAAAGGGGTAGCCAACCAGTCAAGGCACGAACCCATCCACCCTCAATCCATCGTATATCCATCCGTCAATTTTTTTTTTTTTTTTTCTAATACGCTTACCTTGCCAGCGTCTTCTTTTGTTGTTCCATCACCCGTCTGTACAGATTTTTTCGTATTATTTTATTTCGTTTCATTTTCTTTTGCTTTATTTTCTTGTTTGTCATCTGGGCGAGAAGGCATCTTATTTTATTTTATCTTATTTTGCTTTAGTTAATTTAGTTTTTTTATTTGATTATATTCAACTTTATTTTTTACATCGGCAAGAATGCATTTAATTTGATCTTATTCCGTTTTATTCGATTCTGTTTTAGTTTGATTTTATATTTCCAATTCGGTCAGAACCCAAAGAAGAATTGCGAGAAAGACCCATGCAGGACCGATTCCTTTCCAAAATCGAAAGACTCGAACTCCCGACCCTGAAGCCGCCGACCAATTCCACCAACCGCCGGATCAACTCTACTTCCATCTAATCAGCTGATCATCAACCCGGAAGCCCTTACTCCGATCCATCCGTGTTCTACCTGGCTGACGACCTGGAAGGCTGACAGAGTTCCATTGCCCGGTATCACATTCAGAACCTCCCGGACGCTCCCATACACTCCCGGACGCTCCCATACACTCCCGGACGCTCCCATACACTCCCGGACGCTCCCATACACTCCCGGACGCTCCCATACACTCTTGGACGCTCCCATACACTCCCGGACGCTCCCATACACTCCCGGACGCTCCCGTACGCTCCCGGACGCTCCCATACACTCCCGGACGCTCCCATACACTCCCGGACGCTCCCATACACTCTCGGACATTCCCGGACGCTCCCCGGACACTCTTCCGGACACTCCCAGACACTCTTCCGGATCTGGAACCTGAGGTCCTCTTCGGCCCAAGAACGGAAGAACTTCGAGGAAGGTTCTGACCTTCGCTGAGGAGTTATCGATCTCAGGGTCGAACTCGAAGATTCACGAGCCGCCAAGAAGTCTATCTCTGAAAAAGGTCTAACTTCGGTGCGCCTCTTCATTCATTCGTGGCATCTCTGGGTTTTCATATATATATATATATATATATATATATATATATAATATATATATATATATATATATATATATATTATATATATATATGTATATATATTTATATATATATATATATATGTATATATATATATATATATATATATATATACACTATATACTCTATATATATATCTATATATATATACACTATATATATATATATATGTATACACTATATATATATATATATATGTATATATATATATATACATACATATATACAATATATACACATACATATATATATATATATATATATATATATATATATACATATATATATATACATATATATATATGATATATATATATTTATATATATATATTTATATATATATATATATATGTATATATATATATATTATATTGTTACGGTAACATTCAGTTTTGCTTTACCATTTGTTCCTTCTATTCTTCTTCCTCCTCCCCCCTCGTCCTCTTCTTCCTCCTCCATCTTCTCCCTATTTCTCTTCCTTTTCTTACTCCTCCTCCTTGTCCTCTTCGTCTTCCTCCTCGTCCTCCCCGTCTTCCTCTTCTTCCTCTTCGTCTTCCTCCTCCTCTTCCTCCTCGCAGACCCTGCCACCGCCCCAGTTCAAGATCCGTCCCTGATCGCGATTCTGGTCCGGTTCCGTCATCGAGTCTGGGGATCCGGCCTTGACTCCACTTCTCTACAGTAATCTAACTTGAAAGACTGCACAGGTTTTAGCCCTTTATGTAATATAAATGTATATATATAAAAACTATATATATATATATATATATATATATATATATATATATATATATATATATATATATGCAAAGTAGACCACTTGGAAAAAGAAACTAACGAAGCAGAGCGCTTTCGTATATTACATCTTCAGTGCAACAAGATGTAATATACGAAAGCGCTCTGCTTCGTTAGTTTCTTTTTCCAAGTGGTCTACTTTGCATAAGTGAACACACGTACCCGTGTTCTTGTTAGCATATATATATATATATATATATATATATATATATATATATATATATATATATTTTTTTTTTTTTTTTTTTTCCATCTCTAGCAGTACCCTTCTATTTGAGGTTATCATGCCACCTGAGGACCGAATGGAATCGCCAGGACTTCGACGGATCAAAAATCGATACTGACCGCCTAGGATCTCTCCAGCCAGATCGGGGCTGGTGCCGAGGCGAGGCGATCGATGCCTTTTGTGTCGCCGTCTCAATGTTTCAATTCGATTAATCTCGCCCTCTCCCCCACCTCCCCCTCCCCCACCTCCCCCTTCCCCCGTCCCCTCCTCCTATCCCCCTCTCCCCTACCCCCTACCCCCAAACCCCCTTTCCCCTACACCGTTCCCCTCCCTCCCCACCTCCCCTTTCCCCCGTCCCCCTCCCCCTATCCCCCTCTCCCCTACGCCTACCCCCTCCCTCCCCCCAAACCCCCTGCCCCTACTCCTTTCCCCTGTCTTCCCTTTCTCTCCTCCCTCCTCTCCCCTCCCCCTCTCCCCCTCCCTTTACCTCACATTTCCCCCAACCTCCATATCACTCTCCCCCTATCTCCCCTTCCCAGGTCCCCTCTCCCTCTCCCCCTCCCTCTTTCTCCTCCCCTTCCCCCTATTCCTTATACCCATACCCCCCTCTCCCTTCCCCCCCTTGGACCAAGGACAGCGATCCTCCTCCTCCTCTCCCCCCTTTCATCCTCCCCCTTTCCCCCCCCTCCGCCTTCTCCCCCGGCCCAAGGACAGCGACCCTCCTCCTCCTCCTCCCCCCCATCACGTCACTTCCACTGCCCCCTGACGTATTATTTGCGTCAATTTAAACGTCCGGCGCGTCTTTAGTGTCTTTATTATGTCAAACCAATGTTTGCTCCCCTTTCCCGTGAATAGCCGAGGAGGGTGAAACAAGGTCATCCAAGGGGGGGGAGGGGGAGGGGGAGGGGAGGGGAGGTAAGGACATCGTGACTGTCCTAATCTGCCTTGTACAGTTGCTCTTGTAAGTCCTGTTTTTTTTCTCAGAAACCCAACGCTGCTATCAGAACCCTTTTTTTTTTATTCTGCTACAGGGTAATTTTTGAAGGATTTTTTTTTTTCCCAAGTGAAATTTGATTTGTATAATTCAAAAATTTGGACAAGACTTTGGATAATGACCATTCCATCGTTTGACAAATCTATTTTGATTAAGATTTTCATTACGTTCATAAACATATTTGTGGTATTTCTCATTTTTTATTATTACCCAGGGTTTACTTGGTAATCAAACGTTTGTTAAGGAATTAACTAAAGTTTTTATATACATGCATATTTTTTTTCATTTATATATATTGTTCCTCTGTCTTGTTACCCTCCTCTTCTTCTACTTCTTCCTTCTCCTCCTCCTCCTTCCTCTCTTCCTCCTCCCTCTCCTCCTGCTCTTCTTCCTTCTCCTCCTCCACCTCCTCCTTCTCCTCCTCCTTTTCTTCTTCCTTCTCCTCCACCTCCTCCTCCTGATCCTCCTCTTCTTCATGTCGAAGATTACTTCTTATTAGACCAATCAAATACAAGACGTCACGATTTTAAATTAATTGGTAAAAGATTTTCTTCGAAGAAAGTAAGTTTTCTTTAACCGGGTTGTTAATGTGTGGAATTCGTTACCTTCCACTGTCGTTGAAAGTAACACAATGATAACATTTAAAAATCGCTTAGATAGATATATGGACTCTAATCCGCAAATAAAACATTATCCCTTGGAATAAAAGATCTGACAGCCCGGCATTTAATTGTAATTGGATAGGGTAGTATTAGCAGTATTATTAGTTCATCTTCTATCGCTTAGTTGCCCTGCTTTCTTAACTGTAGCTTAGTATAGTAAACACAAACAGCCTCGTTAGGGCCAGTAGGCCTGCTGTTGTTTGTTCTTCCTCTGTTTTCCTTTGTGCTCCTTCTCCTCCTCCTCTCCTCTCCTCCTCCTTCTCCTCCTCCCCTCTCCTCCTCCTCCTTCTCCTCCTCCCCTCTCCTCCTCCCCTCTCCTCCTCCCCTCTCCTCCTCCTCCTTCCCTTTATTTTTCCTCCTCCTCCCCTCTCCTCCACCTCCTCCCTCTTCTCCTCCTTCTCCTCTTCCTTTTCTTCCTCCTCCTCTTCCTCCTCCTCCTCCATATCCTCCTCCTCTGTTTCGGAACGTTTTATCCCAACGTTCATACAGAATTTGCTTTTTGTGTTTTAGGTTTGCGAAACGTTGATAGGCATAGGGGGGGAAGGGGGCATGTGAGGGTCATGTGGGGGAAGGGGGCTTAGGGGAAGGGGGGATTACGTGGTGGTTAATGGGAGGTGCAACAGCATGATCATGTATATGTGCAATTACAGCATAAGATATGCATCATACTGAGTGCAAGTCTTTTACAACTGTGTCCTCCTCAAATGTGGCACTGGCGCTTAAGTCTCATTCCATGTGAGGCTCCAATTCTCACGAAAAATATCCACCCCGGTGTCACACTGTCCGGGCGCCGCAGTTGCGTCTTGTCGTTGGTTACAGCAAATTCTCCGGTTGCTGTCGCCAGGTGATTTCATTAAGGTGATTGAACTTGCAAACGTCATCATGTCGCCGCATCCGGCCACGCCGGAGAGTGTGACACCCTTCCTTACCGGGTGGTGCTCACCCTTTTTCGCCTGGATGTCGCCAGGCGATTTTATTCATCACAGTGCCACACACTTGGTAGGGAGTAGCTCCTTCCGGTGCCAGGTGGCACTTGAGAATGATAATCTAGGTACCGCCACATTGTGGCTGCGTGGTAACACAGAAGGTACCGTGTCGGTCTCATAAGTAGGTGGTCGTGAGTTCGATTCCCGGGACCCGCTGCAGGCTTACTGCGTTCGTTCCCGACAGCCCTGGACAGGCGGAGAGTCGACCCAACATTGGCAAAAAAAAAAAAAAAAAAAAAAAAAAAAAAAAAAAAAAAAAAAAAAAAAAAAAAAAAAAAAAAAAAAAAAAAAAAAAAAAAAAAAGCTTACCGCAACTAACAGGGCTTTCTCCTACTATGGGTTTCTCACTTCCCACTGCTTGAGTGTTGGATGGTGAGTTTAATTCAATGCCAAGGTATTTAATTAATTTCGTTGTCACCTTCTTCGTTGGAAAGGGGTTGAATTTGTTAAAATTATTCCCTAAGTACGACGGTATTTTGCAATATATTTTCACTTTTAACATAAATTATCTTAACCTAACGTAAACTAACCAATTTGTTTTCCAGATTAACTTGTATAGACAATTGTTCCTCCCACCCATCCACCTACCCCAATTATCCCGGGGATTGGTATGGTGTATATAAAATACCTCTAGTTACATTAGAAAATGAAACACATAACAAAAAAATAAAATCTTAAGAACGTTTAGAAATTCGACACAGGTATTGTTGGTATATATATATATATATATATATATATATATATATATATTTTTTTTTTTTTTTTTTTTTTTTTTTCCCTACTTCTTTCTAAACGCTTGATTCTTTTTCCTTCCTACAGACGGTTCGGGACGAAATGCTCAGGCTGCCTCCAGGGCATCTCCCCGCAAGACTTGGTCCGCAAGGCGAGAGACCGCGTGTTCCATCTGAAGTGCTTCACCTGCTGCGTGTGCCGGAAACAGCTTTCCACGGGTGAAGAGCTCTACGTTCTGGACGAAAACAAATTCATTTGCAAACATGACTACATGAGCGGCAAGGCCATGACAGGTGAGGGTGCTGGGTCGATGCAGACCCTCCTTTACCAGCGCTTCTGTCCTTTGGGACAATCCCTACCCCTTTGTTGTTGTCTGTTAGATTAAGTTTCATGTTGACGTGAAGATGAGGGTGTGTACATCTATGTGTATGTATATCTATGTGTGTGTATTTTGTATATTCATGTACGTTTTGTTTCTCCTTCTGGCACCCAAAGGAAGAGATTTTGTTCACGGTGCCACTTGATCCTGGCACTGTGAACTACAGACTCAGGTGTGAAATGACACTATAACACTTAATGGGAGGTACTTGGCACTAGTTGGCTGTGGACTATAGGGTGAGGTGTAAATTGGCACTATAACAATCCTCTCAGTGGAAGATACTTGGCACTCCTTGGCATTCTGGTTGATGCAATGTGACACTAAATCATACATCCGGGTTTTGAGTCTAAGAGTCCAGCTGGCATCATTCTGTGGCACAGCGAATTATAGATAGAAGTGTACACAAGAACATAAGAATGGAAGAGATTGCAAGAGACCATAAGGCCTACACTAGGCAGTTCCATGTCCTTTACCTGTCATCCCTATCCATAAAGTTATCTAACCTCCTCTTAAAACAACAAATAGTTTCAGTGCTCACTTTATGGTTACAAAGTTTATTCCATTCATTAACTACTCAATTGGTAAATCAGTTCTTATCTACGTCCCTCTTAAAGTTCTCTTGGTGGTTAGGTACTTGGAAGAAACCTTCATTCCTGGCGCTTGAAAGACTTTCTTCTGGCCAACGCCGGGTGAATTTATTCACCTGAGGACTCCGGGATTTCCATCTGTGATCTACGGTCCTCAGGAGACGGATGGGGGGAGCAGAGAGTTCCACAAAGGAACCAAAACCGAAAATTAGTGGGATTTTGTGAATTTTGAGCAATTTTGTTTAATGTTGGATGTGAACCTTCTCCCTTCCTTCCCTCCTCCCTTCCTTCCCTCCTCCCTTCCTTTCCTCCTCTCTTCCCTCCTTCCTTCCTTCTCTCCTTCCTTTCTTCCGTCCTTCCCTCTTCCTTTTTTTCATCCCTTCCTTCCTTCCTTCCCCTCCTTTCTTCCTTCCCCTCCTCCATCCCTTCATTTCCTCCTCCCTTTCTTCCCTCCTCGTTCCTTCCCTTACTTCCCTCCTTCCTTCCCTCTCTCCTTCCTTCCTTCCTTCCATCCTTCCTTCCTCCCCTCTCCTTTTCTTTTTTCCTCCCTTCTTTCCCATCTATTTTTCATCGCTTCTCCCTTCCTTCCCCTCTTCTCTTCCTTCTCTCCTCTCTTCCTTCTCTCCTCTCTTCCTTCTCTCCTCCCTTCCTTCCCCTCCCCCCTTCCTTCACTCCTCCCTTCCTTCCCCTCCTCCCTTCCTTCCCCTCCTCCCTTCCTTCCCCTCCTCCCTTCCTTCCCCTCCTCTCTTCCGTCTCTCCTCTCTTCCTTCCCCTCCCCCCTTCCTTCACTCCTCCCTTCCTTCCCCTCCTCCCTTTCTTCTCTCCTTCCTTCCTTCCTTCCCTTCTGCCTTCCTTCCCTCCTTTCTTCCTTCCTTCCTCCCTTCCTTACCTCGTTCCTTGTACGCTTGTTCCCTCCTATCTCCTCTCCTATCTCCTCTCCTATCTCTCTTTCCCTGGTCCTTTTTCCTCTCTTGTTTGGCTCTACTCCAGTCCTCCTCCTTTTACCTCTTCTTCCTCTTTTTCTTCTTATTCTTCCCCTTCTCCTCTTTCGTTCTCTCCCTCCCTCCCTCCCTCCCCCTTTTTGTTGGAGCATTCAATTTGTCTTGCGTTTCCTTCTTTCTCTCACCTTTGTTCGCTCGCGTTTTCTTTGTCCGTCTTTTTCCTTTTTCTTCTTCTCTTTTACTCCTAACTCCGTCTTCTGCCTTCTCTTTTTCTTCCTTGCGTTTATTCTCTTCTTTTTCTTCTTTTTTCTTCCTCTTCTTCTTCTTGTTTTTGTTTTTCTTGTTTTTCTTCTTCTTTTTCTTCCCGTCTTCTTCTTTTTGTTTTTCTTCTTTCTTTTTCTTCTTCTTTTTCTTCTTTTTCTTCCTCCCCGTCTTCTTGTTTTTGTTTTTCTTCTTTTTTTTCTTCTTCTTTCTTCTTTTTCCTCTCCTTTTTTTCTTTTCTTTTTCTTCTTCTTTTTCCTCTTTATTTTTCTTCTTTTTTTTCTTCTTCTTTCTTCTTTTTCCTCTCCTTTTTTTCTTCTTTCTTTTTCTTTTTTCTTCTGTTTTTTCCTCCCCTTCTTTTTGTTTTTATTTTTCTTCTTTCTTCTTTTTTCCTCTTCCTCCCTTTATTGTTTTTGATCTTTTATTCTTTTTCTTCTTTTTCCTCTATTTATTTTTGTTTTTCTCTCTTTTCCTTTTCTTCTTCTTTTAATTTTTCTTCCCTTCGTTTTCTTCTTCCTCTTCCTTCTTTTGTTTCTTCTTCGTCTTCTTACTTTTTCTTCCCCTCCTTCTTCTTTCTTCTTCTTTATTCCTCTATTTTCTTATTCTTCTTCCTTCTTTTTCTTTTCTTCTTCATTTTTCTTCTTCCATCTTTTCTTCTTGATATTCTTCTTCCTTCTTTTTCTTTTCTTCTTCATTTTTCTTCTTCTTCTTGCTAATTCTTTTCTTCTTTTTCCTTCTGCTTCTGCTTTCTTCTTTTTCTTCTTCTTTTTCTTTTTCTTTCGCTTGCCTCTGCCCTTCCCTTGTTTTATCCATTTCCACATTTCTTTTATTCCATATTCTCTCTCTCTCTCTCTCTCTCTCTCTCTCTCTCTCTCTCTCTCTCTCTCTCTCTCTCTCTCTCCTCTTCTTGTACGTCCCTTCATCCCATTTTCTCATTCTCTTCACGGACCTCCCATTTTCTGTTCCCATTTTCTATTCCACTTCGTCCGTTTTCTTTTTGCTCCCCTTCCGTTTTCTAAACGTTTTCCCGCTCGCTCCTGCTGATGGCTCTCTATGTCCCTGAGTATCTTTTGTCAAAAAGATTTTTCTTTTCTTTTTAAGTGTACAGGCTTTTGTACTTCTATTGCACGTTTCCATGTTCCTCCTTTTGCCTCGTCCTTGTTACAGTGGGAATAATAAGTTTGTGGGCACTTGATGATGTGCCACACTTATGTGTATATATATATATATATATATATATATATATATATATAATATATATATATATATATATATATATATACGATACTGACACATATCTAGCTGTGCATCCTAGGAGCCATCCAATCAAGCGTAAGTCCCCTCTTCCTCCTCCTCCTCCTCCTCCTCTTATCCTCCTCATCTTCATCCATATCCTCATCCTAACCTTCATCCTTATCCTCATCTTCGTCCTCATTCTCATCTCCCCCACATCCTCATCCACATACTCACCTTTACCCTCATCCATGTCCTCATCTTTACCTTCATCCTCATCCTCATCTTCATTCTCATATTCGTCTCACCCACATTCACTTTCTCATCCTCATCCTCATCCACATTCTCATCCACTTCCTCATCCTTACCTTCATCCATATCTTCACCCTTACCTTCAGCCACATCCTCATCTATATCCTCATCCTAATCCACATCATCCTCACCTCCATCCACATTTTCATTTTCATCCTCATCTTCCGTCTCATCCTTACGCTCATCCTCATCCACAACCTCCTCCTCCTCCTCATCCTCATCCTTACCTTCACCTTCCGCCTCATGCTTATCCTCATCCTTCGCCTCCTTCTCCTCCTCCTCCTCCTCCTCCTTGCCTTTATCTTTCTTCTCATCCTCATCCTTACTTCCATCCTCATCCTCATCCTTACCTTCATATTCCTCCTCATCCAAATCCTCATCCTTACCTCCATCCACATTTTCATCCTCATCCTCATCCATATCCCCATCCTTACATTCATCCTCATCCTCATTTTTTCCTTCATTTTCCGTCTCATTCGCATCTACGTCCTCATCCTTGCGTTCATCTTCCGCCTCATTCTCATCCACATCCTCATCCTTGTCCTCGTCCATATCTTCATCCGTACCTTCATCCTCATCCTTACCTTTATCTACCTCCTCATCCTTGCGTTCATCCTTCTCATCCTCATCCTCACCCTCATCCTCATCCTTGTCCTTGTCCATATCTTCATCCTTACCTTCATCCACTTTCTCATCCTTGCGTTCATCCTTCTCATCCTCATCCTTGTCCTCATCTATATCTTCATCCTTACCTTCATCCTTATCCTTACTTTCATCCACCTCCTCATCCTTGCGTTCATCCTTCTCATCCTTATCCATATCCTCATCCTTGTCCTCGTCCATGTGTTCATCCTTACCTTCATCCATTTCCTCATCCTTGCGTTCATCCTTATCATCCTCATCCTCATCCTTGTCCTCGTCCATATCTTCATCCTAACCTTCATCCTCATCCTTACCTTCATCCACCTCCTCATCCTTGCGTTCATCCTTCTCATCCTCATCCTCATCCTTGTCCTTGTCCATATCTTCATCCTTATCTGCATCCACTTCCTCATCCTTGCATTCATCCTTTTCATCCTCATCCTCATCCTCGTCCATATCTTCATCCTTACCTTCATCCACCTCCTCATCTTTGCGTTCATCCTTCTCATCCTCATCCTTGTCCTTGTCCATATCTTCATCTTTACCTTCATCCACTTCCTCATCCTTGCGTTCATCCTTCTCATCCTCATCCTCATTCTTGTCCATATCCTCATCCTTACCTTCATCCACTTCCTCATCCTTGCGTTCATCCTTCTCATCCTCATCCTCGCTGCTCGCGGCGGGCGCGGGGCGGCCCGCTAATCCCGGCGCTATCACCATTACCTGGTCTAATCCCCCTTTTTCCCCGCCCCTAATCATCCCATCTCTCTCCTATTGCTTTTGTCCCTATTCTTCCTTCTCCTCCCTCCCTCCTCCCTCCTCCTCTTCATCCTCCCCTCCTCCTCCTCCTCCTCCTCCTCCTCTTCCTCTCCGTTGTCCCAGAGGAATTCTTTCGCTTCTGCATCCCTCTTTTGCTCTATGCTTTCCAACTTTTCTTTTTTCTTTTTCTTTTTTTTTTCTCTTTCTCGTTCTTTCCCCCTTGTGCGTCTGTGTCTGTTTCTCCTCTCTTTTCCTTATTCTTCGTTTCTCGTTTCGTTATCTTCTTCTATAGGTATTCCTTTATTTTGATTTTCTCCTTCGCCTTCTTCGTCTTCTTCGTCTTCGTCTTGTTCATTTCCTTAGTTTTCTTTCTTTTTTTTTTTTTGTCTCTTCTCTTCTCTTTTGTTTATTTTCTGTGTTTTTTTTCTTATCTGTTTCGTTTTTCTCTTATGCTCTCCATTTTTGTATATTTTCTTTTCGTTTCTTCTCTTTCTTCTGTACTTTCCTTGTATCCCCCCTTTTTCTTATTTCTCTCTTATTCTCTAATTTATTTACAATTTCTTTCCTCTGTCTTTCGTGCTCATCCCGTAAGACTTCCACTTTATCTTTCGCGATTCCAAATGTCTTTATATTTATGGACATTTAGCCAACCCTCTTTCTCCAATTACTTTCTACCTTACTGTCATCTTTCCCTCCCTCCTTCCTTCCTTCCTTCCTTCCCTCCTTCCTTCCTTACTTCCTTCCTTCCTCCCTTTCCTCATCCCTTCCTCCCTCCCTTCCTTTCTTCCTTCCTTCCTTCCTTCCTTCCTTCTGTCCACAATCTATCTCCAATTACTTTCTGCCTTATTATCATTTTCCCTCCTTCCTCCCTTCCTTCCTTCCTTCTTTCCTTCCTTCCTTCCTTCCTTCTATCAACCCTCTGTCTCCAGTTACTTCCATCTTTCTCTCCTCTCCCCCTTCCTTCCTTTCTTCCATCCTTTCTTCCTTCCTCCCGTCCTTCTTTCTTTCTTTCATTCCTTTCTTTATTCCCTCCCATCTTTTCTTTATTTCTTCCTTCTTTCCACACTTTCTTCCCTCCTCCCTTCCCTCCTTCTTTCTTTCATGTCTTTCTTTATCCCCTTCCACCTTTTCTTTGTTCCTCTCTTCCTTTCTCCTTTTTATCTTCCTTCCTTCTTTCCTGACTTGCATATTGCCATTTCCTCATCTTTACTTCTCGTCGTCTATTCCGTTAATTATTCCTATATATCTTTCCTTTCATTCTCTCTCTTTTTCTCTCTCTACCTCCCCCTCTCTCTCTCTCTCTCTCTCTCTCTCTCTCTCTCTCTCTCTCTCTCTCTCTCTCTCTCTCTCTCTCTCTCTCTCTTCGTTCTCTCCCTCTCCCTCCCTCCCTCCCTCCCTCTCTCTCTCTCTCTCTCTCTCTCTCTCTCTCTCTCTCTCTCTCTCTCTCTCTCTCTCTCTATCTATCTATCTATCTATCTATCTTCGTTTTTTCTCCCTCTCCCCCACTCCTCATTAGTCTCTTTTTCTCCAAAAATTCTTCTCTTCACTTACTCTCTTTCGTCTTTTCCTTTTTTTTCTATTTTTTCTCCTCTTCATAGTCATTGCCTATTCTTTTCCTTCGTCACTCTCTTTCATATTTTTTCTTACCTTCTTTCCTTCCTCTGTTTCCATCTCGAA
>NC_134790.1:12448305-12450805 GCF_046742065.1 Oratosquilla oratoria
TGGTAATTCGCGCTATCTTTCCAGAAACTGGAACCGTTCTCCCTACGTCTGCTTCCCGTTTCTGTTGATTTCCTTATGATTTCTTCTTCTTCTCCTCCTCCTCCTCCTCTTTTTCTTCTCCTCTTCCTCCTCCTCTTCTTCTTCTCCTCCTCTTCTTCTTCTACTCTTCCTCCTCTTCTCCTCCTCCTCCTCTTCTTCTTCTCCTCCTGCTCTTGTTGTTACTTTTATCTTCTCTCCCAGTACAGCTGATGCAATAATGAAGCAGTTACTTCATTCTAGGTTGACTAGCCTGATGCAGTTTTTCACTGCTTGTGCTAAGTACATCTACGAACATTATTGATATATATCTAATATATATGCATGTATACACACACACACACACACACACACACACACACACACACACACACACACACACACACACACACATATATAGCTTCTGGTGAGGATCCAGTTTTGTGCCGAACTTCATCCGGGATTGATCCGGGCACTCTTGGTCAATCCGGGAAGGCTCTCTCTCTCTCTCTCTCTCTCTCTCTCTCTCTCTCTCTCTCTCTCTCTCTCTCTCTCTCTCTCTCTCTCTCTCTCTCTCTCTCTCTCTCTCTCTCTTTCTCACTCTCACTCTCATATTCTTTCTCTCTCAGTCTCTCTGTCTCTCTCTCTCTCTCTCTTTCTCATATTATCTCTGTCTCATTCTCTATTTCTCTTTCTCTGTCTGTCTCATATTCTCTCTCTCATTCTCTCTCTATATCCATCTTTCTTTCTCCCTGTGTCTCTCTCACTCTCTGTCTCTAGGTTCTCTTCTCTGTTTTCCTCTTCTCCCGTCCCTCCCCATGCCCGCTCTCTTCCCTCGTCTTTTCCCCTTCCTCCTCACCCTCTCCTTCTCCTCCCCCTCTCCCCTCTCCTTCCCCCTCCCCATCCCTTCCCCCTCTCCTTCCCCTTTCCTCATCTCCCTCCCCTTCCTCCACCACCCCTTTCTGAACCCTTTCCCCTTCCCCTTCCCCCTCTCCTTCCCCTTTCCTCATCTCCCTCCCCTTCCTCCACCCCTTTCTGAACCCTTTCCCCTTCCCCTTCCCCCTCCTTTCCCTTCTTTTCCCCTTCCCGCCACGTTCCCCATTGTCTGTGCTCCTTATCAAATGTCTGTTTACATTCCGACTGGTGCGCCATCTTGGTGGGGGAACGGAGAGGCGATGGCCCGGCGGGACCCAAAGTTCTCTTCACAATGTGAAGGAAATCGTCCGGCGTCAGCAGAAACAAAGATTTTAAAGTGATTATTCGTATATTATTTGTTTATATGTTTGTTTACTTATTGTTTCGTCTATTCGTTTTATTTGTTTCTGGTCCAACTTTTACTTTTTTTTTTTTTTTTTTTTGACAATCCAGACTATTTTTGTCTGATTGAAAAATTGGACCACTAAAGTGTTGCCTACAAAGTTTTATTTATTCTATTCATTTATTCATTTATTTATTTTTAGAAAAGATACATTACCCAGGACATACAGCATACTGAGGCTCAAAAACAAAAAGTAAAAATAAAATAAAAGAAAATAAAAGAAAATAAAAGATCACAGTCAGTGCTGCATGGTTTTTAATTTATTTTATTTATTTATTTATTTATTTATTTATTTTGTGTGTGTGCAATTTGTTCCCTGGCAGAAGAGAACACAAATGGATTGCGCTTGACACCAAGCAAGCAACTTTTTGCTCGTCCTCACCCCCTTTCTTTCTTTCTTTTTCTTTCTTTTTCTTTTTTCTTCTTTTTTCTTATCTTTCCTCTTTTTCTTTTTTTTAATTTTTCCCTTTCATTTTCTTTTTTTGCTCCGGATCACGACCCATACCTGTTTCTCTCTCTCACTCTCGCTTTCTTTCTCTCTCTCTCTCTCTCTCTCTCTCTCTCTCTCTCTCTCTCTCTCTCTCTCTCTCTCTCTCTCTCTCTCTCTCTCTCTCTCTCTCTCTCTCTCTCTCTCTCTCCCTCTCTCTCTCTCTCTCTCTCTCTCTCTCTCTCTCTCTCTCTCTCCCTCTCTCTTAAATTAAAAGAAATGAAATGTGAAAATAAAAGACTGACTGCTAAAAGTTCTTGTAAACTAGCTTTGACAATATCAATTGTATTCATGAGCTGTTATAAAATAATGATAATATCAACAATAACAACAACAATAATAATAATAATAATAATAATAATAATAATAATAATAATAATAAAAACAATGATAATAATAATAATAAGAAAAATAATAATAATAAAAACAATAATAATAATAATGATAATAATAATGTTGAGACAGTCTGACAGGTTGATGTAAGCGGAATAGGAAACACAGGAGTCTTAGTCTTGAGTTTATTCCTGACTAGTTTCGCAGGTATGCTTTTTCAAAGGAAAAAGCATACCTGCGAAACTAGTCAGGAATAAACTCAAGACTAAGACTCCTGTGTTTCCTATTCCGCTTACATCAATAATAATAATAATAATAATAATAATAATAATAATAATAATAATTAT
>NC_134790.1:12460805-12463305 GCF_046742065.1 Oratosquilla oratoria
TGAGCTGGATGACGAAGATGTTGATACTTGTTGGAACTCTTGCTAAAATAAAAATGTTTTGAAAAGATACATTTCTTACGACATTTGCAGTTGTTCACTTAGCATTTTTTTTTTTTTGTCGAAGTCCTTTTTTCCCGCGGATAATTGAAAATAAAATCTTAAACATTTGGCGTTGAAGTCATCTACTGCATACATACCTTGTATATAATCTCTTCGTTCCTCGCAAACCATGATCTCTACGAAGCATTTTTTCCTGTTAAGCCAGCACCATTTTTTTGTTTATGTTTGAGATAACAAGAAAATTTTTGCCTCTTTCGTTCGAAAACGCAGAGCCTTCCTGAATGAACCGAAGCTTCTGTCGAAACGGAAGATAAGTGGTTTCGTAGAACCGAAGTTATTTTCAACCAGGGGGTCATAATTTCACCAAACTCATGCGCCTTCCGTAAACGAGTGCATCTATTGTGCATTGGTGCCGTTTTCGTATGATTTATAAGTCGCACAAGAGAAAGAAAGGCAAACGCTTTCTGAATTTATTTCTATGGTCATGTAAATCGTATTGGATAATTTTTCATCTCGGTTACGTTGGGGTGTATGAAACTTGTTTTAAGGTTTTTGTTTATTTATTTATTTGTTTATTTATTTATTTATTTATCTATTTTTTTTTTTTTTTTTTTTTAGTCATTTATCCTTTTCAATATGAAGAACATTGTCTTCAGGATTAGTTCGTTTCTGATGCAGGTCTTCCTCGTCAACAGAATGTTATAAACCCATGATCGTAGCATAGTCCCAAAACTATCATATCATATAAAAAAACGAACACCAAACATCTAGTAGTCAGTCTCTTAGCAATTTATTTTAAAAATAATCAGCGCTTCTATCCATCGGAACAGTATCGCACCAAAGAGATGAGATCATAGATGGTGAGATAGGAGGTGAGCAGAAAGAAAATATAGTAGAAGTTAAGAATGGTTAGCATTTCTATTTGAGTGGAGATTGTTGAGTTGAGTAACACTGAAGTCCTAAAACATCGACTACATAAAACATACAGATGATACCCCATACTAGTAATAATGTTTTGAAACTGTGACTGCTTTTCATATAACTTTTATTGAATGAGGGACAGTTATTGTGCCTTGAAACTAATTGATTGTTTATTCTTTTACTTCATAAGAGGCTGTTTGTTTTCTTAGGTTGACTGAAGCTGGTCAGTTATAGTACGTTCCTTGGATTTGTCTTTTATGTTTGAAGCTTAGATCACAGGTTGAGTGATGACTTGGCTTGCTTGGAGTCAGTCTTGCTAAGATCTAGAACAGTGATTCTTAACCTGGGGGTAGTTTGGGGTTTCTTAGGGGGTCACAAAGGATTCGTGATTCGTGATTCGTGATTCGTGATTCGTGATTCGTAGGAAAATAATATATTTTCATATGTTTAGATTAGAAGACACTTGGGCTTTGACCAGTTTGGTGAGTGCAACGCTGGTGACTCACAAGTGCGGTGGCCTGCTAAAGTAAACATATCAACTAGTTTCTAAACAGAAATGTAGTAGCACATTTGTAAATGACACACAGGAACCCACAGTCGGAGAAAATAAATTTCGAATAAAGAAGAATCCTATATTTCGGCTATCAACTGTAGCCCTCTTCAGGAAAGTACTTTCCTGAAGAGGGCTACAGTTGATAGCCGAAATATAGGATTCTTCTTTATTCGAAGTTTATTGTCTCCGACTGTGGGTTCCTGTGTGTCATATCAACTAGTGTTTTATCTTACCTTTTCATAAGGTTCACCGTTTCTAGATTTAGTATAGGAGTTACGGTAATACTATGAAGAGTCTCGGGGGCGGTCATAGGATGGAAAATGTTAAGAACCACTGATCTAGAAAGTTAGATACTCAAAAACTCACCATCCCACTTCTACCCAGTGGGAAGTGAGAAACCCCTGGCAGGGCAAAGCCCTGTCAGTTGCGGCAAGCCTCTTTTTTTTGTAGTAATGTTGTTGTTCTCATCTGGTGTAACATAAGGAGAAGCTGCCACTACAGATGCAATGCAGAGCGCATTCGTGATAGAAATGTGCCCCTTGTAGAGTATGACTGTAACACGTTTCCCGTTGCTCACTATTCACAGCAATTGCTCATAACCTTCTCGTAGAGACAGAAACCTCTTGTTAATTGATTATAACATCCTTGTTAGCGTCCGGCTCAAGACAGGTCGTTTGATCTCGCCGAGGGTAAAAAATGAAACATTTATGACGGCTGGTTACAGCGGTCATTCAGGAGGCAGACACCGTGGAAGGGGGGAAGTGGTAATCTCCTGATACAAGATACAAGAAGAGCCCAAACCCGAGGGAGCATCTGATGTAAAGGTACCATGTTTAGTCACAGCTTGTAACCACAGTTAAGTTATGGTCCCTTGGCAGGAGGGCGAGTCTTGAGGTCCCGCGCAAGGAACGGGAGCTTTTTGTTAGACAGAACGACAGTAAAACCCAGAGGGTTTAGGTACCGAAA
>NC_134790.1:12468305-12488103 GCF_046742065.1 Oratosquilla oratoria
TGTGTGCGCGTGTGTGTGGTTCGGCATCTGTGTATGTATGTGCGTATGTATGTATGTATGTATGTATATATGTATCAATGTATGTATGTATGTATGTATATATGTGTATGTATGTATGTCCGTTTCTGTATCTGAGCTTGTACGAAAAGATGCATTAGGCATTGAATATAAAAAAATGGAGACAAATAAAATACTATGGACAGACACACGGAATCAGAAGAAGCTAAAAAACTTGGAGGAAGAGACGAAACGAAAAGAGCTATGAAACAGAAAAATAAAGTGAAAATAAAAAAGTAAAAGAGAGAATGATGAGAAGGCTGAGGAAGGAAAAAAGAAAGATAATGAGGAGAAAGAGAAGGGGGAGAGGAGAAGGAGCCTCAGAAGGAGAAGGAGGTGGAAGGAGAAAAGGAGGAGAAGGAGGAGGAGGAGAAGGGGAGGAGGGAAAGGAGGAGGAGGAGGATAAGCCGAGGAGGAGAAGTCGGAGAAGGAGAAGGAGAAGGAGGGAGAAAAGGAGGAGGAGGAGGAGCCGGAAAAGGAGAAGGGGAGGAGGAGAAGCCGATGAGAAGGAACCGGAGAAGGAGGAGGAGGGAGAAAAGGTGGAGGAGGAGGAGGAGAAGGGGTAGGAGAGAAAGTAGGAGGAGGAGAAGCCGAGGAGAAGAAGGAGGAAGAGGCGGGAGAAAAGGAGGAGGAGGAGGAGGAGAAGAAGAAGGGGTAGGAGGTAAAGTAGGAGGAGGAGGAGAAGTCGAGGAGAAGATGGAGGAAGAGGAGGAAGAAAAGGAAAAGGAGGAGGAACCGGAGAAGGAGGAGGACAAGGAGGAGGAGGAACCGAAGAAGGAGAAGAAGTAGGAGGGAAAATAGAAGGAGGAATACCGAGAAGAAGAAGGAGGAAGAGGAGGGAGAAAAGGAGTAGGAGGAGGAGGAGGAGGACGAGGAAGACGATGTGGGTGAAAAGTATGTGGACCCACAGACATTTGGCCGCTGTCAGATGGGCGTGGAGAGACCAATATACCCAACTGGGCGTGTCCAGGGCGTGATGACACAGAAGCTCGAGTAGTGGTGGGCGTCACCCAGTAAGTAAACGTGGATGGAACGAAAAAAAACAAAAACAAAAAAAAACGAAGTTTTGTTTTCGAAGTCGAGTTTCTCGAAGTTCGATTGTGGTGCTAAAGTTTCCGCGGTTAGTTGGATGTTGTGGTAATGGGCGCGCTAATAGTCACGCCCACTGGTGGGCGTGGTCGTTTACAGGGGGATAAAAGGGGAAGAGTTTTTTTTATGTAAAGGACTGCAGTGAACTTAGTATAGAATGAAGATTACTTGAGGTGTGATTGTTTCGATCTGTATAGATATTTAGGTGTACATGTTTTGGTTAAGCTCAGTGAAGATTTGACAAGAGATTAAAGCTGTAAAATGGTACGAAATACTTTGATATTTGGGGAAGGAACGTTAAGTATACCTGCGGACATATGAAATAGACACACTTGGCGTGTGCATGATGTCTAACATAATTATGACGATGAAATGAAATGTAATACAGCGGAGAGCCAAAAACACATACAAGATATATACAAGTATACCTACTGATGTATTTATATTCACTTTAGTTTACAAGATACAATTTTCATTGAAAAAAAAAATCTTGTACAGAGAAATGCACTAAATCGTCAACAACAGAAGATACGTTTGTTTCGGTTCTAATATATCAGAAGAAAACGGTGAGAGGGTTAGTAGTGAATAATGCATTGTCGAGGGAATAATTGTGGATGCGCTGGGACGAAACCAGGTTTTTTGGAACTTACTCAGGGTGAGGAAAAAGAAGTAACTATGTGTATTAAATCGAAGGGATCCCCATTACCTTAACCTTGACGAAAGGAAGGAAAAATACTTATGCATTGGTGAGTCCTGGAGAATGGTTGTGTATGGACGATGCTGTGATGCATGGGAGGGAGTGGGTGGTGTATGGTGGGTGAGGGTGTATGATGTACGAATGATATTTTGACGCAGCCCGAAGGGATTTCTCCCCGTCTTCTCCATTTCTGCATGAGGGGACGGAGAGGGGGAGGGTCGCCGATTAAACGAAGCGGCCTTGCTGTGGATGTGCTATGCCTTGCTACATTGCTTTTGACCCAGGGCAGTGGGCGAATTGCAGGGATGACCCGTCATCCAGGAGGAGGCAAGAATAATGGGAGGGAGGAGTGGTGAATGGGAGTGGAGTATGTGGGGATGAAATGGGTGGGAGTGGATTTATGCCTTTGACTTTGGCTACCTCCCTTGTAAGGGGGGAAAAGCCGTTAGTATATGTATGTATGTATGTATGTATGTATGCATGTATGTATGTATGAGTCCTGGAGAAGAAGCAATACGTTAGGTAGGTTATCACTTTGTCATTACAGGAATCAAACAATACATGATAAGTGGTTTCCTGGTGAATATGAAAATGCCTTCGACGATGCATAGGAATAACCCGCCAAATAGGAAGCCAAGACTCACAATCTGCTTAAATTTCTTGAGTTCAGAATCGTCTTCAAGAGATTATTTCCATTTGGAAAAGAAATCTGAAAGAAAACAAAGGAAAAAAAAACCGTTATGACGTCATGTCGTTGTTCTCCTTCCCGAACTGAACTGACCTCTTGGTTTTAGACTTCGAGGGACAGAAGCTCCCAGACACTGTCAGCTAAGAGATCTTCGTCGCATGAAGGAAGAAGAACCATTAGTATCTCATTAGCAAAGACTTCACACCAATCACTTCGGGAGGTAATGACGACCTCGGAAATGAATGATGTAACGACCGCGTCCTTGTAATTGGCTTGTTGGCGCCAAAGGTGCTGGCTTGGCGACAGCCACTTGTACGGTGACTTACGACTCCCCCCCCCACCCACCCACCCCCTTCTCCTCATCCCTCCTTCCCTCCTTCCCTCCTTCCTTCGCCCTTTTGCACTGGCACCTTCTCAAGAGCCTCTCATATTTTCTCGCATCTCTGAGCGCCTGTACAATGAGACATACACATATATCAGGATCGTAAATACACGCGTACACATACACACACGCACATGTACACACGCACATATGTACATGTACAAGCTCTCTCTCTCTCTCTCTTCTCTCTCTCTCGCGCGCGCGCACACACGCACACACACACACACACACACACACACACACACACACACACACACACACACACACACACACACACACACAAACTAGATATGGAGAGATACAAGGACGGGACAACACGAGCTTAGCTCTCCTTCCCGTAAAGTACAACTAGGTAAACACACACACACACACACACACACACACACACACACACACACACACACACACACACACACACACACACACACACACACACACACATACACACAAACACGCACACACACACACACACACACACACACACACACACACACACACACACACACACACACACACACACACAAACATATGTGTATATATATATATATATATATATATATATATATATATATATATATATATATATATATATATATATAAACATACACACACGGCTCAACCGCTAATTCAGCGATCTGAGTTTCAGTCCCGCCCAGAAGTGACCTGACCTTATTCAAGGTCACGCATTTAAGATATCAATAACTCGAAAATTATTACATATATGCACTTTCTATTAGGATTGTGTATCTTTCACCATGTAATATAAACCATACCAGAGAACTGGTGGCGTAATCGGGAGCGTGCTGGTCTCCATTTCGCTTGGTTGTGGGTTCGAATCCCGCACTCCTCTCCGATTCCTAACAGTAACTGTTAGTTACCTACCACAACAGTCCAAGAAATCTATATGACAAAGGTGACTGCTTCGGCCGCAGCTACTCAGCGCCTCCTGGCGTAGGCTCCTCACCCCCTTGCCTGAGCAAATCCATATTAAGCTACACTACATTAACTATTGCCGGGCGAGGATTGTAGTCCTTGGCACTACTTGTTTTGAACTGAACTTCTTTGATAGATATACTAGGATACAATGATATGTACCTGCTTGTGTTTGTCTTGTGAGAGGGACGTCAGGAAGAACTGTCTCCCCCTCCGTTCATCTTATGTGTGTATGTGTGTGTGGAGAGGTAAAGGGAGGATGAGAGGAAGAGATAGAGAGCGATTTCATGCTGATGTATAAAGAGGTAGAGAGAGATAAAGAGTGAGAAGGAGAGACAGAGAACCCGAGATCTTATGTCTTCATGTTGATGTACAGTCACGAGCAAAAGTTCTGACTCACCCAGATTTTTTCATGACACAAAATTCAAATTCTTTGTCTGACAACTTTTTCTCTTGTCTGTTCAAGAAAATGACCTAACTGTAAGCTGAATAGGAAACTATATGACACACCCGACAAAAGAAAAAAAAAATCATATTGAAGTTGTGAAAACTGTAGTGTAGGTCAAAACTTTTGCATGTGATTGTACATATACAGTTTGGCCCAAAGGACACTGAGGTTATTAATGAACCTTTTTTTCAGGGATGTTACGTAATGCATGCGTGTTGATCAAAGAGGAGTAATGCAAATGATTTTCCATCATCTAAATAAGAACATGAGAAAATGGAGGAGGCTGCAAGAGACCATAGAGCCTGCACTAGGCAGTTCCATGTCCTTTACCACCTGTCATCCCTATCCATAGCGTTGTTTCACCTAATGTATATTGTATTAAATTTCAACACATGTATTTGTAACAATAAGGCATTTATTTGAGATTAAAAATAAAACCTTAGTGACTTTTGGGCCACTCATGTATTTGTAACAATAAGGTATTTATCTAAAATTAAAAAGCAAAATCCCTGAGTGACTTTTGGGCCACGCTGTGATTGGCCAGCAGGATATGGCCCCAGCATAAAGTGTCCTCTTCCTCACTCTTGCAGAAGCTTTCGTTGGAGGTCCCGGCGGTTCTGACGACGAAGACGAAGAACCTTTGGACATCAAGCCCCAAATTGACCACCACAACACCCCGACAGGAGCCCCTGTACTCCCACCACCTCACCACCCGCTCGTCTCCACCACTCCCACGTCCAACAGTAACTCCCCCAGCAGTAACTCCACGTCGACTGGGGGAGTTGTTGGAGTCCACGGGGCGATGATCATGAGCAGACCCACAACTCCCTCTTCGGGTATGGGAGCCCCGCCCTCTGCCACGACGACTCCGCTTACAGAACCGATGAGTGTTGGGGACTCCAAGGTTAATATTCCACTCAGTAGTTTTAATGTAAGTATTGGCATGTTGCGTTCCGTCCATTTTGTTTTATTCCAAATGATAATGTTTGGTGTAGTTTTTTTTTCCCAAAGTGATGAATATGGGTGGATTCAGGAATTGGTGCTATGTTTGGTTAGGTCTGTATTTTCTTCTTCTTTTTCTCTCTCGTTCTCTTTCTCTTTCTCTTTTTTCTTTCTGTTTCTCTTTTGCTCTCTCTCTTTCTCTCTTTCTCTCCCTCATACTCTTTTTTACTCTCTCTCTCTCTATTTTTATCTCTATCTCTCTCTCTCCCAATTGTAAATACTCTCAAGGTGACCCTTATGGACCAGTATCACGCAGTTATATGATTGGAAGATAATATCCACTGAAATGAAAGAATGATCATCTTTATCTAGTACTATCTGCTTAGTTGTGGGTTCGAATCCCGCACTCCTCTCCGATTCCCAGCAATGGTTGTTACCTGTCCCCCAACAGTCCCCAAAGCGCATGTACATAGGACAAAGGTGACGACTTCGGCCGTAGCCACTCAGCGCCTCCTGGCGTAGGCTCCTTACCTTCCTCCTTCTCTATGACGAAATACTAAGAGTGAATGAATAAATAAATGAATTATTGATTAACGCGTTTATGATAAAATTGATAAATAGATAAATAGATAATAAAGAAAATAAATATATTAATGAATAAATGAAGAATTAATAGCAAACAGATAAGTAGATCAATAAATAAATATTACGAAAATTAATAGATATACACATGGATAAATAGATAAATGAATAATCAAGTACAATAAAATCAAGATGTTTCCTACTTAAAGTCCTTGATTATTCCCGTGACCTTCTGTACATTCATTCCAAAAAGTTTCGCCTCTTATACGAAACATTACGAAACAATGGACGATGAATAACGGAACATGCGTGGTGGTGTTCCTGTAATATAGTTCTTTATGGGCAGCGACAGACTATGCCGTATAGATAATAGATAAAGTACCTAGACATTGACTCAGCGTCATAATGTTTCGCATACCGACCTTGTTATCAAATACCCTTTGAGCGATACTTTTTGAACTGTCGAACTATATATATACGTGTCGTAAGATTTCCTTGTTCCCCTAGTGATTTAGATATTTCTAGTTGTCTATGAAGAATTGAATTAGGGTTGGTGGGAGGGGTTACATATACAGAGTGTGAAAGTAAAAAAAAAATAGTTGATAATTTTTGGAACAAAAGTCTTTGTAAACCAAGTGTCATGATTTTTCATTTTGCAGCGTTCATCTGTGCCATAATATTTCGCTCAGTATGTTTTTTTTTTATAGTACAGTCGTTGACACAAATTTGGGTATTTGTAGATTAGCTAGGCATCATTATGATCTGTCTAGTCAAAATATAGATTTTTTGTGAGCTGGCGACGTAATCAGAAACTTGCTGGTCTCGCATTCGCCTAGTCGTGGGTTCGAATCCCGCACTCCTCTCCGATTCCCAGCAGTGACTGTTACTACTTGCCCCCAAACAGTCCCCAGAGTGCCTAATAGAGCAAAGGTGACGGCTTCGGCCGCAGCTACTCAGTGCCTCCTGGCGTAGGCTCCTCAACTATGATTTTTTGAAGCAAAATGGTAATAGTAATAATAATGATAATAATAATAATGATAATAATAATAATAATAATAATTATGATAATAATAAAATAATAATGATAATGATAGTAAGATAATAATGATAACAGTAATAATGATAATAATAATAATAATAATAATAATAATAATAATAATAATGATATAATAATAATAAGTTTATTGCCCGTACTTTGGATCGTCATTAGCAGAATTAAATAAATTAAGATAGAATAAGATAAAGCGAAATTGAATAATATAGAATGGTAAGAAAATAAATTAATATAGTATAAAATGAAATAAAAGTAACATCAAAACGGAAAAATAAAACAAAACAGAACATGATAGAATAACTTAAATCGAAGATAACAAAAGATATAGAATACCAATTGAAAGAAAAAGTAGAATATAATGAATAAGATTCGTTCTCATAGGCCAATTATTGATATACATATATATGTTGGTACATTATGACAAGTTGATGAAGGTGGAAAAATATAGTCACGGGTCTAGTTCCGAGTTATCTGAGTTTATTCCTGACCGGTTTCGCTCTATGCGTTCTTCATTGAGAAATTTGACTCTGGAGTTGAAGCTGGCGGTATACAATAGTCTGAGTAAGACCGCGTTCCCTCCTTGGAGGTGGGTTACGTTTTGTTGTACAATGGTTTTTAATACAAAAGTGATAAAAATAAAATAAATTGTTGTGATTTTATTACAAAACAGCTAAGGTGTGTGTGGAATGTTGATCGATGGTGTTACATTGTAAGTGAAGTGATTGGTGTAGAAATGTGTGAATCCTAAAAAGTGTCATATGATAACTTATTAGTATTAAATAATATAATATTATTATGATAAATATCCAGATAAAATGAATGAAATGAAAATACAAATACAAATACAAATATATATATAAATATATAAAAATAAAAATAAAAAAAATAAATATATATATAAATATATGATATATATACATATATATATATGTGTATATATATACGTATATATATATAATATATTATATTATGTATATATATATATATATATATATATATATATATATATATATATTTATATATATATATATATATATATATATATATATATATTACTAACAGGGGAAAAAAAAGACAAATTTTACACTCCCTTTGGTGAAGACGTTGGGTACTCCATATATTATTTACTACTTCTAAGAAGAAGACTACTTTGGGGCCATGCATACCGACAGTTTACATAACATCAATATCTACAACCGATTAGCCAAGAATACGATAGTGGCAGACTCTATCAGGATACCCAATTCCGCCTCTAATTCTTCATTGATTTTTTTTTTTTTTTTTTTTTTTTTTTCAAAATTCAGGTGCGAGAGAGTCCAATAAACACTACCAGAAAAGAAAGAGAATTCCTAGTGAAAATGGACAAGGGAATATTTATAGTTTTTTTTCACAAATTCAAAACGAAACACACGAGAGCTTGAGGTCTTGTAGTTGTCTCTCCCAGGCTTTAGCGAAAAGAGGTACGCTTGATGTCAATATGTAATGTACCTCATATAGGTAATTATGTTTCCAACCACAACATACCAAAGACTTACGGGCAGTATATCAATTTTTGCCTCCCCATTCCTCCCCCATCCTCCCCCACTGTCCCCCCATCTTTCTCCTCCCCCCCCCTCACTATCACCAAACGTCCTGGCGTACACTTAGTGAAACGTGTGCAGTTAATTGGCGCCAATGAATTCGTCCCTTACGTGCACGCGATGTTTATAACTATGTTCCTTTCCTTCCTCTTCCTCTCCCTCTTCCTCTTCCTCCTCCTCTTCCTCCTCCTCCTCCTCCTCCTCTTTCGTCACTCATCTAAAATGCATGACTCTCGCCAAAACATATTTAAACAAATGTATGGTTTGTGTGAGTGTGCGTGCGTGTGTGAGTGTGTGGTGTGCGCGCGCGTGTGTGTGTTTTTGTTCATGTATGTATCTGCATGTGTTTGGTGTTTATATATATATTATATATATGTATATATATATATATATATATGTATATGTATATGTATTTATATGTGTTATATATATATTATATATACATTATATATACATATATATATATATGTGTGTGTTTGTGTGTGTGTGTGTGTGTGTGTGTGTGTGCGTGTGTGTGAGAGTGAGTGTGTGTGTGTGTGCGCGCGCTTGTGTTCGTGTGTGTATCTGCCCGTGTGTGTGTGTGTGTGTGTGTGTGTGTGTGTGTGTGTGTGTGTGTGTGTTCGTTCGTTTTAATTTGTGTATCTGTCCATGTGTGTGTGTGTGTGTGTGTGTGTGTGTGTGTGTGTGTGTGTGTGTGTGTGTGTGTGTATGTCTGTGTGTGCGTGTGTGTGTTGTTCGTATGTGTGTATGCAAGTGTGTGTGTGTGTGTGTGTGTGTGTGTGCTGTCCGCACGCATGTACGCGTACATACATACCCATACAAGTAAAAAAAATCTAATGCAATATTCAACAATCTATAATTATATGATGGAGGAATGTTTATCTACGTATTCGCGTAATTGAATTCCTTCACAGACTCTCTCTCTCTTTTTCCTAATCTCATCCGTTTCTCCACCTTCTCCACCTTCTCCACCTTCTCCACCTTCTCCACCTTCTCCACCTTCTCCTTCTTCCTTTTTCTATGCTCATTTCATTCCCTCTCTTTCCACCTTCACTCCCTATTCCACCCAGCATCTTTTCGCACTTGATGCTCGTTTGTCTATTTCTTCCTCCTCCTCCACCTCCTCCTCCTTCCTCTCCTTATAGTATAGATTTAACTGATTGCTTCTTACTCTTGACCTCCTCATCCCGCGCAGTTCAATTATCTACTTCTACTTCTACCTTCTCTTCGTCTTTGTCAATTCCTATCGTTGCAAGTGTCCCTTCTATCGTTTTTATTGGGTTTGTGATTCTTCTTCCTCTTCCTCCTCCTCATCTTCCTTCTCATCTGCAAGTCTTTTTTTTTACCGTTTTATTGGGTTTACAGTTCCAATTCCTATTCCTCTTTCTCCTCTTCTTCCTCCTTCTCCTTCTGCTCTTCCTCCTCCTCTTCCTCCTATTCCTCCTAACCTGCAAGTCTTCTTTTTTTTTTTTTTACAATTTTATTGGGTTTACAAATCCAATTCCTATTGCTCTTCCTCTCCTTCCTCCTTCTTCTCCTGCTCTTCTTCCTCCTCTGTCTCCTATTCCTCCTTCCCTGCAAGTCTTTTTTTTTTTCTTTTTTTTTTCTTTTTTTTTTTTTTTATAATTCTATTGGGTTTACAATTCCTATTCCTCTTCCTCTTCTTCCTCCTTCTGCTCTTCCTCTTCCTCCTATTCCTCCTCCCCTGCAAGTCTTTTTTTTTTTACAGTTTTATTGGGTTTACAATTCCCATTCCTATTCCTCTTCTTCTTCTTCCTCCTGCTCTTCCTCCTATTCCTCCTCGTCTCTAAGTCTTTTATTTTACAGTTTTATTGGGTTTACAATTCCCATTTCTATTCCTCTTCCTCCTCCTTCTTCTGCTCTTCCTCCTTCATCATAGTTAGGGTTGAAAGCAAACTCTGATGGAGGGCTGGTTTTATTCAATAATGAATGTTGGGCGCCAGTGGGAGGGGGGAGGATAACGAGAACGGCGAGGTAGGTGACGACTGTGTTTCAAATCATGTCCCTGGGCGATCTGCTTTGCGGGGATGGGTGGGAGGTGAGAATGCAAGGAGCAGTGAGCCAGCCTCACGTATGATGTCTAAGGCGATCTAAATCCTCGTCGTTGGTTCCTCCTTTATATACACGGTCGGGCAGGTCATGACCCGTGCACCTAATTGCCATGAAGTCAAGTGTGAGACTAGGGAAGTCGGACGCAAAAGCGTCCTCAGGCCGTTGATTCACGTAGACGAAGGGTATGAGGTGGGTATCGCACGTTAGTTCCTTCAAAAAGGCTTTGTGGTGGTCATGCGGCAGACCCCTAGAATGGTTAGTCATCCTGCTGGCCCCATGAGCGATTTCCTTGGGGGGTCTTGGAGGTCAAATGTCGTGGATAGAGAAGTGGTGAGGACCGAGAGTGAGGAGAAGAGGTGAGGAGGGAGTTAGGACTACTTCTAACAGTCATCATCCTCATATCTTCCACTATCATCATCATCTTCATCATCATCATCATATTCCATCTTTTCACTATCGTTATCATCATTATCAGCGTCAGGAGCAGCACTATCATAATCATCGTTTTCCATCATTTCACGATCACTATCATTATTATCACCTTCCCCGAACAGTACCACCGTAATGATCGTTTCTTTTTCTCTCTTTTTCTCCCTCTCTCTCTTTTCTCGGTCTCTCTCTCTCTCTCTCCTTCTCTCTCATCTCTCTCATCATCTCTCCTTCCCCCCCTCCCCCTTCTTTTCTCTTCTCTCTCGCGATCCACTCTCTCATCTCTCATCTCGTTTTTCTCTCCCTCCTCCTCCTCGCTCTCTTTCACTCCCTCTTTTTGCCTGTCCCATGCTGCCTGAAGATATGAAACACCCGTTTCGCGCGGCTTGAACACATGTTTTTACAACAAGTTCTCTCCCATCTCTTTCTCATCTTCATCCCTCCTCTCTCTCTCGCCATCTCTCATCTGCTCTCGGCTCTTCTCTCTCTGGCTCTCTTCTCGCGTCACTCTCTCAATCTCATCTCCTCTGCTTCTCTCTCTCTTCTCCTCATCTTCTCTCTCCTCTCTCTTCTTTTTTCTCCTCCCCCACTTCCCTCCTCCTCTCTTTTCTTTGCCTTCCCACATTAAGATCCTGTACTGTCTTCCTTTTCTCGCACTCATTCACATCTTGCTAATTCTTTCTAATTCCGCTAACTGTTCTTTCTCTCCTTTTCCTCCACTCTTTCCCTCCACTTCCTCTCTCTTTCTCTTTTTGACTCCGCCCTTCCCCTCTTTCCCCTCCCCCCTCCCTCTCGTTCTCCTCTCATTCGTCTCCCTTCCTCTTTTCCCCATCCTCCAATATTGACCCCACACTACAGCAACTCAGGGCCGCTTCCGGCCATATATTTAGCCAGTCCTTAGAATACTGAAAGTCAATATTTTCTGGCCCCATCCTTCATGTCTTGCAAAGGCTTCGGGTGGCTGGGGATGGGTGCTTCCCCTCAAAATATTATATGTTAAGGCTTTATCTTTTCTCCTCGTTTCGCTCTCTCCTTCTCTCTCTCTCTCTCTCCTCTCCATCTCTCATTCTCGATGTTCTCTCTCTCTACTCTATCTCTTCTCTGCCCTCTTTTCTCTCTCCTCTCTCTCTCTCTCTCTCTCATTTTTACCTCTTTCTTTGTCTAGTCTCTTCTCTCTCACTGTACTCTATCTTTATATTTATCTTATATATATATATATATATATATATATGATATATATATATATACCACATACATACATACATACATTACGATTCACTGTACATACATATCTCTCTCTTTTCTCTCTCTTTTTAGATTTCTTAGTTTATTGTGGTGATTGGCCACCCGCCCAGACTTCCTCTTTGATTCTCTTTTCATTTTGAGAGAGAGAGAGAGAGAGCGAGAGAGAGAGAGAGAGAGAGGCCGCGTCAGCAAATGATTGAGGACAAAAGGCCGCGAATTGGTCGTAGATTAGTAAATTTTCCCAAACTCTACACATCATTGGGTTAATGGTGGTGACACACGAACCCCCCACCTGTATTCCATTTTCTCTTTTTGGATGTTTTTTTTTCCAGCGCTTCTAGGTTTAGGGACAATCTTCCTCCTCCTTTGTTCTACTTCGTATCATTCATAAGATTTTTCCTTGTGGGTTGACTTGAGTCCACGGGTATGGAAAGGAAATCTAGAAAATTCGAGGAAGGATTCTTGTTGTGTTTCCTTTCGTGCTTGTTTCCTCTTGAAATGGAAGTACCCGTTTCCCCACAATTAGTTGTCGGAATCACAGACCAGTCAATACGTCACAATTCCTCGGACCCGATCTCATCAAGGAGGAAGATTTTGTGTCAGTAAATTTAGCGCCCTTTTACTCCATCAAGGAAGAAATTCTCTGGGCTGCTGCTAGGTGGTGGTAGTGTGATGGTGGTGGTTGATTCGTGGTGAAGCGTGGATTGGTGGTGGTGACGGTGATGGTTGAGTGATAGGTGGGGATGACGGTGATGGTGGTAGTTAGTGTCGGTGATAGTGGTGTTGGTGGTGGTGGCTGTGACGGTGGATAGTGGTGGTGGTATAGTGGTGGTGGTAGTGGTGATGGTGGTTAAGGTAGTAAGTGGTCTGGTGATGGTGGTAGTGGTGGTGGTGACATGTTGATAGTGGTGGTGTATTGTGGTGGTAGGGTGGTGACGGTGATAGTGGTGATGGTAATAGTGTCGGTGATGGTGGGTGGGGGGTGATGGATATAGTGATGTTTTTTGTGGTGAAGATAGGACACTAAATAAACGCTAATGTTATTGCTTGAAGCTGAGTTCCCCGTTGTTGATGTGTTAAGTTCGTTGTTGTTGTTGTATTCTGTTGTTAATCTTTGTCTAAAGCCGTGAATCATGACTGCGTTAATCACGTCGAGGATGTAGTCAATATATATATGCTCATCACTTGTTCACACATCTTTAACACTATCTCCCCTTCATTCCCCACCGGCCCCTGTATAAGTTTATGACCGTTATCAGTATTCTAGTAACGCCCCTGACACGGGCCCCAGGACCTGTATAGCATGTCTTTGATCATTGGAGACTAATCTTAAAAAAAAAAAAAAAAAAAATCAAAATCTACTGGACCTCTTTACCTCTCATATAGTTTAAACCTCTCCCTGACCGCTTACTATGACTCCACATCTTCTCTGGTTAGGTATCGAGTTCCATAAACCCATTGAAGATCTTGGACAATGTAACAGCTTACAGAACAGTTAGAACAACGTTTCCCAACCTTTTCCTACCATAGCATCCACCTGTTGGTCAATGTCTTAAGCAGTCCAGCACCCCAATCTCGTTCATTAGAAGGATAAAAGAAAGTGAATGTGTACTGCTTGATGATTTATTTTTCTTGATTTCTTTAGAACCTGAAACAAAATTGACAATATTTATTTTTGTAGAAGAAATAAGAACACCACAAAAAAAAAAAATAGTATGGAAAAGGTCAAATATGCACAACTGGGTAATCAGTTATACATATATCATATGTGAATTGTTTGTGTCCATCACTTCCCAGCACCCCCTATAATCTGACTTCAGCAGCCCGGGGTGGTGTGGGCGTTGTAAAATCCCTACGGTTAGAAAAAAACGCTGAGTTAGAAAGAAGAACCGGATCCAAGGAAAACAAGTAGTGAAGAATCTAAAAGCTCCAATCGAGAGTCAGTTCAGGAATCAAAAACACTTACGTGTTAGTACTTATACAAACGATTTAAAAGGACACCTGGAAACCCCAAAAAAAACCCCCTTTTTGTGCTGGTCTCATCAAATTCGCTGTTCTAGAAAAACTTATTAATACGAGTCAAATTAATAGGATTAACGGTAGATTTAGAGATAAGCTTGTCATCTAGTAGACGTTTTTATAAGGTGTTCCAAGGTGTAAAGGTAAACGCAAGGATTTAGATAATTAATCAATCAGTTGGAAGTTAAAGAATTTAATTAAAAAGAGTCTCATGTGATAGTGATCAGTGTGAAAAAAAGCATAAAAAGGTGCCATCGGCTAGTGAATATTTTGAACTCCTTTAAAGCCATAGAATACTAATTTAACTAATAACAGTGAATATATATATCTATATACTTATTATTTTTTTTTTAGATACGACTGTTTTCATTTTTTCAATTCGCCTAAGTTTCTCACGTTATGAACACCATATGGATTTAATCAATCTACGTTTTTCTTCTTCTACTTTATCTATATCTTCATTCTTCTTCTTCTTCTTCTTCTTTTCTTTCTTCTTCATTCTTTTTTCTTCTTTTCCCCTTCAGACGTGTGTATGGAATTGCGTTACTGTCAATGACTAGCGTGCTATATGAATATTTCGTCTGAGGCCGGAGCTCGATGTGTATTCTCTTATCTTCTTCTTCGTTAGACTTTACCTTGAGCCTTCATCTTACCTTCCTTCTTCTTTTTCTTCTTCTTTCTTTCTTTCTTCTTCTCTCTTCTTGCCTTCGTTCTTTCTTCTTCTTGCCTGTCTTCTCTTCAGCTACCCTGTTTACATAAGATTCGAGCTAGCACTCCCTCTATTTCCTCCTCGTCTACAATGCCGACCTCTAGGTTACTATTAAATTTTTGGTGCGCTCGGCTGTTAACGTAACTTCATTTTAATACAAATATTGATGGTTCGCGCATAACTTAATTTAGTTCCTCATGCGAGTAACCGTTCACATATTCCTATATACGACGGTTTTCAAATATTTATTCTCAAAGTTGTTTGTTGTTGTTTGTTGTTTGTTGTTATGGACGTTTTACTAGCGTTTCTTATCTTTCATCTCACTCATTCTGTATAAAAGAAAAACGACTGACGATAATGATCAGACATATAACTACGCTAATATTATAGATGAACCATCTCTGTTTCATCTACGTCAGTATAGGCAAGATTGTGTATCCATTGAAATAATGAGGCATTGTTTCGCCTCGCTACGAGCGCTGCAGTCGCGATGAGCAAATACTGACGAAAGTGAGATGACATACATCGACAATACAATCATACGATTCTGAAGATGTATCAGAAGGAATATTCATAAATACTGATACAGTCTTTTCTGTGTTGCAAATTCACTGACTAAAGAGATTTAACATTTAACGTCACTAAAACTTTTACATTAAGATGGTATCAGACAGAGACTATATATAAAATTACTGATGTAAATCTTTTGTGATGCAGACAAGAAGGGAGATGAATTATTTACAGACAAAATCATAAAGAAAAGGAAGTTGTTAGCAGGGAAAACGTCATTCTAGGGGTTCAAAGAGGTTTTTGAACCTTTTGAAAGTTAGGCCCTCCTCCGCCTCATTTAGATAAGCTTGTCGACATTCAGGTCACAAAAAGGAATACAGAACAACCTGCTTCCTTTGACATACGTTCCCCACCTGTTCTCTTCTCCTCTACACCTCTACATAAGTATATTAAATAAGTTACTAGAATGTGATACAAGGACCAATACTCCTGTTTATGTGTTATTTGAGTTTATTATTTGGAGTAATGATTATATTCCTTTGAGAATACTAGAAATTTGTGGTTGAGGGGATGGGTTTTTGTTAATGTATTTTTGTATAAAGTGTTGAGGAAAAATTTGAAAATCAGAATGATCATAAGCAACGGTGTTGATTTTCCTTCCAGAGTCCGTGGTCCGTGTTCTTTGTACTTAGTTGATGGAATATGAATGACATATATAGCTTAGGTTTGAAATGATACCTAGGAAACAAACACACTCACACAACACACACAACACCACACATCACAAACACACAAACACACACATCACACACCACACACACACAACACAACCATCACAACACACACCAACTACACACATTCGACAATCACACACACACTTACACAACACACACACACAGAGCTCGCCCAGAGAGAGAGGGAAGACACATACCCAAGGCCGAATTAATTTCGAGTAATCCGTCTGCGCTTATGGCGAGTCGTTACTCCAAGCTCTCGTAGGCGGGGTGTTGGGTGTGAATGTGTGCAAGGTCATAGCATTAATATCACCCATAGGTCGGTCATATATGAGCTTCTATCCGAGGCTCCCTTCCTGGAGGGAAATAACTGTCGATTCACGAGTTGCAACACGTGATTCCAATATTCATGAGTGAATTCACCCATCAATCACGCACACACACACACGCACGCAAGCACACAATCTCACACACACACACACACACACACACACACACACACACACACACACACACACACACACACACACATAGTAATGGAAACAGCGGGATGACCACACAGAAGTATTTAATCGAAGCCGACGCCAATTGGGAGGCGAAGGGAAACTCGTGTGGAATCAAATTTCATACGACGCGGGCATGAGAGGACGGACAGATGCCCCCAACCCACCCCCCAGTTGCCGGAAAATTCAATTTTCATGGAGTTAATCCACTCTGCTCCAAGTTTCAGGTGTGAGGCAAATTGGAACATACCTGGCTATGGCTGCAGGTAGATCCGTCACTCAAAAAAAGGGGGCTAGATACATATTGATTAGGGTTTGATATATGAGGCACCGTCCAAACCCGAACGTAATGTCCAGTGTTTTATTGATCTTGTGTACTATTATAGTATATATATATAGTTTATATTAATATATATATATATATATATATATATATATATCTATATATGTATATATAGTGTATACACACACCAATTACATCGACATATCTATATATATTAAATTAATATATATATCTATCTACTATACATATATATACATACATATTTATATATATATATTCTTATATGTGTGGTGTTTGTATAGTGTGTGTGTGTGTGTGGTATTGTGTGTGTGTGTGGTGTGTGTGTGGCGTGTTTTGTCGTTGTGTGTGTGTGTAGTGTGCGCACAACCACCTAAATGGGCCCCAGTGAACAGATATCCCTTTTTTTTTATCAACCACAAATAACTCACTTTAATTCTAAGCCATCAACATCGAGGGAGACCTCGTGGAGGCCAGCATGCAGAAATTGAAACGTGGTTACGTAGCTCACTAACACACTTAGCCACGTGCTAGCGATAAGGGTTCGAGTCCTTGGCCTAGTTATTCTCTGACGTTTCAATTTATCTGCATGCTGGTTCTTCCCACGAGTATCTCCTCCCTCTGACGTTGATGACTTAGGATTAAAGTGCATTGTGGTTTGACATAGAAAAAAAATATACACAAATTATATACATACATACATATATATATATACAGTTTATATATATAGTTGTATGTATATATATAAACATATACTAATATGTATATCTTACAGCAACAAATTTATATATCTTATATATACATATATATATTCAAGATGCACATATGATATGATGATATATATATATATATATATATATATATATATATATATACATATACATACATACATACATTAATGCCTAATTTTTTTTTACTCGTAAGTCTCAAAAAAGTGGAGAGGCTAACGAAGGAATTAGGAATAGGCTCCACATAAAACGATGTGGACATTTTGTGCTTCGAGAAGTTGATTTCTCTACATAATTCGCTTTCCTTCCTAATGCAAGCTTTCGCCACGATGATCTTTAAGGGCATATCCATGGCCGTCCGGAGCGCGGTTTATTTGTCAATCACATCTCTGTCGCCACTTCCAGAATTCAGACGAACCCATCCCCTATATACCGTGCTGATCATCAACTGCTTCAGCTCCGTAAACGTTTCACCTAGCGCCCGTGGATTGTCGATTGGTTCAATACTTCCTGCGTGGAGGAATTCAGTGACGCAGTCTTTGCTTTTGACGCACAATCCCCACGACAGGTGTTATTTCTATTGTAAACTGTCACATCGTCAGTATCTGCAACAGAGAGTTGAAAATGTCGATTATGAGTACGAAAGTGTTCAGTCATCAAAAATTATTAATGCCATAAACAGTTTCTCTCCATTGAATCCCCGTGGTGCAGAATAAAAAAATTAGGAGGCATTACTTTTTGTGAAACTCCCCTCGCGTGTGTGTGCTGTGTGATTCACCTTGGTCTTTGGATCACAGTGTTGGACTTTCGTGATCGACAAGCGCTATCGGCGCTACACTCCCGGAAGAGGAGCTCAGAAACTTTCTTATTGACCGATCTATGGGGGTAATGCTATGACCTTACGACACACACACACACACAGGACACACAGTTTCTATCACACACACACACACACACACACACACACACACACACACACGACACAAGTTTGCACACACACACACACACACACAACTCCCCGCCCGACGAGAGTTTGGAGTAACGACTCGAAGCACAGCGAAACTGAAATAATTTTCAAGACCCTGGGCAGGATTCGAACCAGATAAAAAACGCCGCCGCCATCAACCGCAGGTACTGACAGTCTGGAAATCCTACCAACCGCGCCACTACCGAGTGTTTGTGTGTAAGTGTGTGTGTGTGTGTGTGTGTGTGTGTGTGTGTGTGTGTGTCTGTGTGTCTGTGTGTAACAACATACAATATCAATTGGTGTTTTCTTGGGATTCATCTCCCCGTGAGCTCAGAGAAACAGCAAAGCTAACCATCACGTACTGGTAGAGGCCGCACACAAATCGTCTTTGTGTGGAACTTGCTGGAAAAAGAGTAAGACTGCGAACTTGCAGGCAAAGGCCAATCCAGTAGCCGAATTAGAATCCAGGTGCTCAGTTGTGGTAAAGAAGAGCGCTTCTCTCGCGCAAGTCAACAACTGCGCAAGACCCCATATTGCGGAGATCGCTTATCAGAGGATCGAGTGTTTGACAAATTCCATCCCACATGGAAGTAACCGATACACCACCTTGTGCCTATGATGAAGAATTGGGTAATCCCCGCCCACTTTCCCCCCCACCCCCCCCCCCCCCCCCCCCCCACCCACACCACCACACCCCATCTAACTATAAATGTAGACATAGTACCATCCCCCCCCCCCCCCCCAGCCCCAACGGTGTGTTACCGGTATGGATGGTGAATTTAGAGATGATGAAGAGGACTGTATATATAACAAGAAACAGGAAAGTGAAAAAAGATACCAGAGTAGGAGCGGAAGATGAAGGTCAAGATCAGACTGAAGTCAGTTTTTGAGAGGTTAATACTGGAAAGAAAGTAATGTTATGCGTTCAATATTTCTGCTAAAAAAAAGACCAACAAGATTGTCTATTATATAGGTAAAGTTTAAAAGTGTTGAGAGCGAATTCGGGTGGAGATAACGGAAATGGTTGCGACGATTCCGTGTTTCAGGCGAATCGCGATCTCTGGGTCATCTTCTACTAGCTTTGTTATGTGTTGTCAAGGCGACCACCACAGAAACCCTGATCTTTAT
>NC_134790.1:12488603-12493603 GCF_046742065.1 Oratosquilla oratoria
GATGTTTCACAATGTAAATGTTCGGCGGGCCGCCAAACATTTGGTTTAAGAGGACTGCAGTTTGCAATGTTGACATGGTGCAAGAGGGAGAAGGAGTTGGGGGGGATGGGGCGTGCGTGGCGTAGATTTTTTTATTTTCTTCTTCTTCTTCCTTCTTCTTTCTTCTTCTTCTTCTCCTTTATATTTTTCTCCTTTTATCCTCTTCATTTCCATCTTCTTTTATTTTTCTTTTCCTTTCTTTTTCTTCTTTTCTTTTTTTTTCCTTCCTCTTCTTTTTCTTCTTCTTCTTTTTTATCCTCTTCTTTTCCTTCTTCTTCTTCTTCCTCTTTTTCTTCTTTTTTATCCTCTTCTTCTTTTCCTTCTCCTCCTCCACTCCTCCTCCTCCTCCTCCTCCTCCTCCTCCTCCTCCTTCCTTTTTTCTTCCCCTTCAGTTCCTCTTCTTGTTATTCTTCTCAATTATTTTCTTTTTGGGAAAAGTCTATTTGAGGGACTCTGTTGCATTAGTTGTCTGTATAAGGATTCTCAAAGAACAAATAAATAGCAAACCGCATTCGCTTCGGGAAAAAAAAAATAAAAACAATCCTGTGACGTCATGATATGCACGTCCATGAATCGTGCCAATCGACTACCACAACTTTCTGTGACGTCATACCTATAGTTTTCGTTATCTCGAAGTGAAGTGATCTGTTCTTGTTTCGACCTGAGTGACTGCCGCAGCTGCTCTTTTGGGAACGTTTGTGTCCACATTTTATGAGTTCGCTGTGCTCTCCTCCTATGTGAGACGGCGTCGTGCCAGCGTCTCACAAAGGTCATCACAAAACCTCACGAATTCTCACAAAGTCTTACAAAGTCTCATTATCACAGTCTCACTGAATCTAACGGAAATCCCACAGTCCTTCTCAAGGTCTCACAAAGTCTCATGAATTTCTCACAAAATCTTAACTTAAAAAGTCTCATTCTCACAGTCATCACAAAGTTCTCATAAAATCTAATCGAATTATCACAAAGTCTTACACGAGTCTTCATTATCACAATTCTCACAGAATCTAACGAAATCTCAGTCTCACACAGTGTCACAAAATTTCCATGATATTCTCACAAAGTCTAACACAAGTCTCATTATCAATCTCATAAAATCTGACGAAATCTCACAGATCTCACCAAAGTCTCAACAGACTCTCATAGATTATCACAAAGTTCTACAAAGTCTCATGAATACTTACAGTCTCAACAAAATCTAACGGAATTGTCCAGTCTCACAAACTTTCATGAATTCTCACAAAAGTCTTTACAAAGTGTTATGAATCCCCTATAGTCTCACAAAATTTAAACGAAATATCACCAGTCTCACAAAAATCTCACAACATTTGCATGAATTCCTCACAAAGAGTCTTAACTCAAAGTCTCATGAATACTCAGCACAGTCCTCACAAAATGTAACGAAATATCACAGGTCATCACTAAGTCTCACACGGAGAAATCTAAACGAAGTCCTCCACAGAGTCTCACGAAGTCTCAAAAAAAGTCTCACAGTGGTTTATTGGTGGATTGTGTAACGGAGAACTGTGCATCTTGTTGTAACGTTTGGACGTAAGATGTAAAACAAAAATATCTTGTGTTGCAGAAATTTATTAATTAAATCGAGCACAAACGCAAACACACATCAGTTTAGTAAATTTAAGGTGTCTTTATTTGTTATTGGTATTGCACAGCTTTATTTCTAGTTGTATTATAACTACAGTAGTTTGTGAACCCTACACTGACACAGGGGGTATATTATTACTCTATGGATACACACACACGCGCAACACACCACACACACCGGCCACACACTCAGGACACCACACGACAACACACAACAGCACTACACACACACACACACACACATATACTCTCATATAAAAATTTATAATATATATATATATATATATATATATTATAGTATATATATAATAATGAATATGTATAATAGGCCTACATAACTGTACAATCACATTACCTATTCTATCTATGTAATTAAGTATTACCCCTACGGCAAACAAATGATCAATCCGGATATATACAAAATAACTCAAGTAACACATAGTAACTATAGTAATACCTGATTCGTTTTAGAGAACTTTCAGAGTTGTATCAAATGTTATTGGAGTGCTTTCAGTATGAAACTACTAGCCCCCAGGGCGATTTCATTCAATACGCGTGGTGCCACTGGCAAGTGAAAGGGTTATAGGTTACCCTCTACATAGCTCTTTTACCGTACTGTGTTTCAACCCCTTTACTTTTTCTATAGACCAGCGTTTCTCCAACCAGGGTTTCCGCCAAAAGGGTTATTGTAATAATGCAATATAGACATCATCCCCCTTATCTAAACCTATTATTACGATAGGAAAATGAAATGAGAAAGGTATGGTTTGTGTGTGTGTGTTGTGTGTGTGTGTGTTTTTTTTTTTTTTGTTTTTTGCGCAGGGGTTCTTTTGAGACATGTAATTCATCTTAAAGGTTACTCCTTCCCGTCTGTGGCACTCCTGCAGTAGGGAAGGAAGGTTTCCCGTTACCTCCCCGGTTGGACGCTGTGCTCAAGGTGCTCTGCAAGTACTTAAGGCAGAGTGGGCAACCGGAGGAGTCGGTGCCTCGGCGGTGGCCTGCCAAGCCGCCACACGTGTTGCTCGCTGGGCCGTGGAAATGAGGTGGTCGCGACGCGAGTTCATAAACTCAGCTTGCCAAAGAGTATCCGCAGTCTCCGACTTGGCCATTTTACGGCCCGCGACGGCATTCCGCAAGGACGGGGGGGGGGGGCTAGGTGGGGGGAGGGGGGGACGGGGGGGGGGCTGGCTGGTGGGAGGGTTTTGAGGGGGGGAGACGGGGGGAATGACACGCGAGGAAAGATGGCGGGGGGAGGAAGGTGAAGTAAGGGGGAGAAGAAATGAGGAATCCTAGAACGAAGGGAAAGAGAAGAAAGTAAGGGAAACGTATTTTGTACGAAGGGACATTGAGGAGATTAAGTATTATTGTGGAAATTAGTGGGTGTGGTGTTTATTGAATGATATGTGTTCCTTGTGACATATTTGAGAATTTGAGAGGGAACCAACTACGAGAGTTAGATAAGAATATTGAATATAGAACTTGAACGAATTGGATAAATAAAAAAAAAGAGAGAGATGGATAGTGTATGAATAACGATTTTGAGAAGAATGAGTGGTAAGAAGGAATGAGTAAACGAGGAAGTAGAAAAGAAAAGGTTAAATGGACAATCAAGGAGGTTTTGTCCAGTAACCAGAATATTTTTAAATCAGTTGACGGAAAGACCCTCCCCCCCCACACACACACATCCCCACCCATCCACCCCCCACCCTTCAATGCCCCGGAAGGGTCAAAGACTATCTTGATTAACGCGTTTGATGTGTGTTGTGTTGTGTTGTGTGTTGTGTGTTGTTGTGTGTGTGTGTGTGTGTGATTGATTTGTGTGTAGTGTGTGGTGTGTCGTTGAGTGTGTAGGTGTTGGAGTGTGTTTTGTGTGTGTGTCATCATGTTGGGCAGGTGATTCACCATGGTCTTGGATCACGTATTGGACTCGCGTGATCCAACAGCTATTTTCCCCCTCCCATGAAGGAGAGCTCTGAGCTTATATATGACCGATCTATGGGTAAATGCTGTGGACCTTTACACGCCACAACACCCAATCCCACTCCCCGCCCACAGAGAGTTGGTAGTTAAACAACGCCGCAGTGCATGCGATACTATAACTGAAATTTATTTCAGCACTGGGCGGGATTCGAACCCGGAACATCCGTAGTGGCAACCGGGAAACTCTACCAACTGCGCCACGGCATGTTGGCAGCGTGTGTTTTGTGTGAGTGGTGTGTGGTGTGTGTGTGAGTGTGTGTGAGTGTGGTGTGTGTATGTGTGTGTGTGATGCGAGCGTTGTTTGTGGTGTGTGTTGGTGTGTTTGGTGGTGTGTGTGGTGTGTTGTGTGTGTGTGTGTGCGAAGCGTGTGTTGTGGTGTTTGATCTGTGTTCCTTCCATATTCAGCATGATTTTTGTAATCATTTGAGTTCTTACCTCAAAAGGATTCTATGCAGCTTAAGGAAGCGCTCCGACCTGCAGCGAGGGCAGATATGAGGACATGAAATGAGAGGAGAGGTGAGGAGGGGTAATGAATGGCTGGTGGGGAGGGGGGGGGGCCATGATGCTACGGAGAGCACGAGGGAATCTGCTGAAAAGGTGGCTTTAATGGGAAACTCTGTGTGTTGTGTGTGTTGTGTGGTGTTGTGTGTGTGTGATGTGTGTGTGGTGTGTGTGTGTGTAGTGTGTGCGCGTGTGGTGTGGTTCGGCATCTGTGTATTTACGTATGTATGTATGTATGTATGTATATATATGTATCAATGTATATATGTATGTATGTATATATGTGTATGTATGTATGTAGTGTCCGTTTTCTGTATCTGAGCTTGTACGGAAAAGATGCATTAGGCATTGAATAATAAAAAATTGGGAGACAAATAAAATGCTACGGACAGACACACACGGAATTCAGAAGAAGCTAAAAAACCTTGGAGGAAGAAAGAGACGGAAACGAAAAGAGCTATGAAACAGGAAAAATAAAGTGAAAGTATAAAAAAGTAAAAGAGAGAATGACGAAGAAGGCTGAGGAAGGAAAAGGAAAAATGTAAAGAAAGATAATGAGGAGAAGGAGAAGGGGCGAGGAGAGGAGAAGGAGCCTCAGAAGGAGAAGGAGCGTGGTTAAGGAGAAAAGGAGGAGAAGGAGGAGGAGGAGAACAAAAAAAGGGGAGGAGGGACAAGGAGGAGGAGGAGGATAAGCCGAGGAGAGAGAAAGCTCTGAAGGATGAGAAGGAGAAAGGAAGAAGGGAGGGAGGAAAAAGGAGAGGAGGAGGAAGAGGAGGAGGAGGAGCTACGAAGAAGGAGAAGGGAGAGAGAGGGGAGAAGCCGATGAGAAGGAACCGGAGCAAAGATGAAGGAGGAGGAGGGAAGAAAAGGTGGAG
>NC_134790.1:12498603-12501103 GCF_046742065.1 Oratosquilla oratoria
CTTTCTGTTTCTCTTTTGCTCTCTCTCTTTCTCTCCCTCATACTCTTTTTTACTCTCTCTCTCTATCTCTATCTCTATCTCTCTCTCTCCCAATTGTAAATACTCTCAAGGTGACCCTTATGGACCAGAATCACGCAGTTATATGATTGGAAGATAATATCCACTGAAATGAAAGAATGGTCATCTTTAGCTTGTACTACCTGCTTAGTTGTGGGTTGGAATCCCGCGCTCCTCTCCGATTCCCAGCAATGGTTGTTACCTGTCCCCCAACAGTCCCCAAAGCGCATGTACATACGGCAAAGGTGACGGCTTCGGCCGTAGCTACTCAGCGCCTCCTGGCGTAGGCTCCTTACCTTCTTTCTACTCTATGACGAAATACTAAGAGTGAATGAATAAATAAATGAATTATTGATTAACGCGTTTATGATAAAATTAATAAATAGATAAATAGATGATAAAGAAAATAAATATAATAATGAATAAATGAAGAATTAATAGCAAACATATACGTTGATCAATAAATAAATATTACGGAAATTAATAGATATACACATGGATAAATAGATAAATGAATAATCAAGTACAATAAAATCAAGATGTTTCCTACTTAAGGTCCTTGATTATTCCGGTGTCCTTCTATACATTCATTCCAAAAAGTTTCGCCTCTTATACGAAACTTTACGAAACAATGGACGATGAATAACGGAACACGCGTGGTGGTGTTCCTGTAATATAGTTCTTTATGGGCAGCGACAGACTATGCCGTATAGATAATAGATAAAGTACCTAGACATTGACTCAGCGTCATAATGTTTCGCATACCGACCTTGTTATCAAATACCCTTTGAGCGATACTTTTTGAACTGTCGAACTATATATATACGTGTCGTAAGATTTCCTTGTTCCCCTAGTGATTTAGATATTTCTAGTTGTCTATGAAGAATTGAATTAGGGTTGGTGGGAGGGGCTACATATACAGAGTGTGAAAGTAAAAAAAAAAAATAGTTGATAATTTTTGGAACAAAAGTCTTTGTAAACCAAGTGTCATGATTTTTCATTTTGCAGCGTTCATGTGTGCCATAATATTTCGCTCAGTATGTTTTTTTTTTATAGTACAGTCGTTGACACAAATTTGGGTATTTATAGATTAGCTAGGCATCATTATGATCTGTCTAGTCAAAATATAAATTTTTTGTGAGCTGGCGACGTAATCAGAAACTTGCTGGTCTCGCATTCGCCTAGTCGTGGGTTCGAATCCCGCACTCCTCTCCGATTCCTAGGAGTGACTGTTACTACTTGCCCCCAAACAGTCCCCAGAGTGCCTAATAGAGCAAAGGTGACGGCTTCGGCCGCAGCTACTCAGTGCCTCCTGGCGTAGGCTCCTCAACTATGATTTTTTGAAGCAAAATGCTAATAGTAATAATAATGATAATAATAATAATGATAATGATAATGATAATAATAATAACAATTATGATAATAATAAAATAATAATAATAATGATAGTAAGATAATAATGATAACAGTAATAATGATAATAATAATAATAATAATAATAATAATAATAATAATGATATAATAATAATAAGTTTATTGCCCGTACTTTGGATCGTCATTAGCAGAATTAAATAAATTAAGATAGAATAAGATAAAGCGAAATTGAATAATATAGAATGGTAAGAAAATAAATTAATATAGTATAAAATGAAATAAAAGTAACATCAAAAACGGAAAAATAAAACAAAACAGAACATGATAGAATAACTTAAATCGAAGATAACAAAAGATATAGAATACCAATTGAAAGAAAAAGTAGAATATAATGAATAAGATTCGTTCTCATAGGCCAATTATTGATATATATATATATGTTGGTACATTATGACAAGTTGATGAAGGTGGAAAAAGAAGTCACGGGTCTAGTTCCGTCCTGACCGGTTTCGCTCTATGCTTCTTCAGAGGAATGTGACTCTGGAGTGAAGCTGGCGGTATACATAGTCTGAGTAAGACCGCGTTCCCTCCTTGGAGGTGGGTTACGTTTGGTTGTACAATGGTTTTTAATACAATAGTGATAAAAATACAATAAATTGTTGTGATGTTATTACAAAACAGCTCCGGTGTGTGTGGAATGTTGATCGAGGGTGTAACATTGTAAGTGAAGTGAGTGGTGTAGAAATGTGTGAATCCTAAAAAGTGTCATATGATAACTTATAGTATTAAATAATATAATAATATAAGGATAAATATCCAGATAAAATGAATGAAATGAAAATACAAATACAAATACAAATATAAATATAAATAAATAAAAATAAAAATAAAAATAATAATAAATATAAATAAAAATATATGCTTATTTAAAGTGACATGACATCTCATCGCATATCATTGTGTGACAGAATGTTATCAAAAAATATACATACATATATAACAATGAATAGATAAATAAATGCCAAAGAAATATATAGTAAAAATATGAAATGAATATAATAAATAATAA
>NC_134790.1:12506103-12513603 GCF_046742065.1 Oratosquilla oratoria
CCTCTTCCTCCTATTCCTCCTCCCCTGCAAGTTTTTTTTTTTTTTTTACAGTTTTATTGGGTTTACAATTCCCATTCCTATTCCTCTTCCTCTTCTTCCTCCTGCTCTTCCTCCTATTTTTCCTCGCCTCCAAGTCTTTTATTTTACAGTTTTATTGGGTTTACTATTTCCATTCCTATTCCTCTTCCTCCTCCTTCTGCTCTTCCTCCTTCATCATAGTTAGGGTTGAAAGCAAACTCTGATGGAGGGCTGGTTTTATTTAATAATGAATGTTGGGCGCCAGTGGAGGGGGGAGGATAACGAGACGGCGAGGTAGGTGACGACTGTGTTTCAAATCATGTCCCTGGGCGATCTGCTTGCGGGGATGGTGGGAGGTGAGAATGCAAGGAGCAGTGAGCCAGCCTCACGTATGATGCTCTAAGGCGATCTAAATCTTCGTCGTTGGTCCATCCTTTATATACACGGGCAGGTCATGACCCGTGCTCCTAATTGCCACGAGGTCAAGTATGAGGCGAGGGAAGTCGGGCGCAAAACGTTCTCAGGCCGTTGAGTCACGTAGAGGGTATGAGGCGGGTATTGCACGTGAGTTCCTTCAAAAGGGCTTTGTGGTGGTCACGTGGCAGACCCTAGAAATGGTTAGTCATCCTGCTGGCCCCATTAGCGATTTCCTTGGGGGGTCTTGGAGGTCAAATGTCGTGGATAGAGAAGAGGTGAGGACCGAGAGTGAGGAGAAGAGGTGAGGAGGGGAGTTAGGACTACTTCTAACAGTCATCATCCTCATATCTTCCACTATCATCATCATCATCATCATCATCATATTCCATCTTTTCACTATCGTTATCATCATTATCAGCGTCAGGAGCAGCACTATCATAATCATCGTTTTCCATCATTTCACGATCACTATCATTATTATCACCTTCCCCGAACAGTACCACCACCGTAATGATCGTTTCTTTTTCTCTCTCTCCCTCTCTCTCTCTCTCTCTCTCTCTCTCTCTCTCTCTCTTTTTTTTCTCTCCCTCCCTCTCTCTTTCACTCCCTCTTTTGCCTTCCCATGCTGCCTGAAGTATGAACACCTTTTCTTGAACACATGTTTTTACACAAGTTCTCTCCCACTCTTTCTCTCTCTCCCTCTCTCTCTCTCTCTCTCTCTCTCTCTCTCTCTCTCTCTCTCTCTCTCTCTCTCTCTCTCTCTCTCTCTCTCTCTCTCTCTCTCTCTCTCTTCTTTTCTCCTCCCCCACTTCCTCCTCCTCCTTTTCTTCCTCCACATCCTACTCTTCCTTTTCTTTCACATCGTCTTCTTTCCTCCGTCTCCTTTTCTCCTCTCTTCCTCCACTTCCTCCTCTTTCTCTTTTTGCTCCGCCCTTCCCCTCTTTCCCCTCCCCCTCCCTCTCTCCCTCATTCGTTCCCTTCCTCTTCCCCTCCTCCAATATTGACCCACACTACAGCAACTCAGCCGCTTCCGGCCATATATTAGCCAGTCCTTAGCTGAAGTCAATATTTTCTGGCCCATCTTCATTCTCAAGGCTTCGGGGTCTGGGGATGGGTGCTTCCCTCAAATATATATGTTAAGGCTTTATCTTTTCTCCCTCTTTCGCTCTCTCTCTCTCTCTCTCTCTCTCTCTCTCTCTCTCTCTCTCTCTCTCTCTCTCTCTCTCTCTCTCTCTCTATTTTTCTCTTTCTTTGTCTATTTTTCTCTCTCACTGTCTCTATCTTTATATTTATCTATATATATATATATATACATACATATATACATACATACATACATACATACACACGTACATACATATCTCTCTCTTTCTCTCTCTTTTAATTTTTTAGTTTTGTGGTGATGGCACCCGCCCAGACTTCCTCTTTTCTCTTTCCTTTTGAGAGAGAGAGAGAGAGAGAGAGAGAGAGAGAGAGAGAGAGAGAGAGAGAGAGAGAGAGGCCGCGTCAGAAATGATTGGACAAAAGGCGCGATTGGTCTTGATTAGTAAATTCCCAAACTCTCACATCATTGGGTTATGGTGGTCACACACGACCCCCCACCTTCCATTTTCCCTTTCGGTATTTTTTTTCCAGCGCTTCTAGATTTAGGGACAACTCCTCCTCCTTTTTCTACTTCGTCATCTAAGATTTCCTTAGTGGGTTGACTGAGTCACGGGTTGGAAGGAAATCTAGAAAATCGAGGAAGGATTCTTGTTGTGTTTCCTTTCTGCTTGTTCTCTTGAAATGGAAGTACCGTTTCCCCACAATTAGTTGTCGAATCACAGACCAGCAATACGTCACAATCCTCGGACCCGATCTCATCAAGGAGGAAGATTTGTTTCAGAATTTAGCGCATTTTCTCCATCAAGGAGAATTCTCTGGGCTGCTGGTGGTGGTGAAGGTGATGGTGGTGTTGGTGGTGGTGATAGTGGTGGTGACGGTGATGGTGGTGATGATAGTGGTGATAGTGGGGATGACGGTGATGGTGGTAGTAATGTCGTTGATAGTGATTGTGGTGGTGGTGGTGGTGGTGACGGGTGATAGTGGTGGTGGTGGTAGTGGTGCTGGTGGTGGTAGTAGTGTCGGTGATGGTGGTGGTAGTGGTGACGGTGATAGTGGTGGTGGTGGTAGTGGTGCTGGTGGTGGTAGTAGTGTCGGTGATGGTGGTAGTGGTGGTGGTGACGGTGATAGTGGTGGTGATAGTGATGGTGGTGGTAGTAGTGTCGGTGATGGTGGTAGTGGCGCTGGTGGTGGTAGTAGTGTCGGTGATGGTGGTAGTGGGTGATGGATGTAGTGATGTTTGTGGTGAAGATAGGACACTAATAACGCTAATGTTATTGCTGACGCTGAGTTCCCCGTTGTTGATGTGTCATCGTTGTTGTTGTTGTTTCTGTTGTTAATCTTTGTCTGAAGCCATGATCATGACTGCGTTAATCACCGAGGATGTAGTCAATATATATATGCTCATCACTTGTCCACATCTTTAACACTATCTCCCCCCCTCCTCACCGGCCCCTGTATAAGTTTCACGTTATCAGTATTCTAGTAACGCCCCTACGGCCCAGACCTGCATAGCATTCTTTGATCATTGGAGACTAATCTTAAAAAAAAAAAAATCTACTGGACCTCCTTTAACTCTCATATAGTTAAACCTCTCCCTGACCGCTTAATGACTCCACATCTTCGGTTAGGTATCGTTCAACCCATGAAGATTTTGACAATAACAGCTACAGAACAGTTAGAACAACTTTTCCTACCATAGCACCACCTGTTGTCATGTCTAAGCAGTCCAGCACCCCTATCTTCTTATCAGAAGGATAAAAAAAAGTGAAATGTACTGCTTGATGATTTATTTTCTCGATTCTTTAGAACTGAAACAAAATTGACAATATTTTTTTGTAGAAGAAATAAGAACACCACAAAAAAATAAAATAGTATGGAAAAGGTCAAATATGCACAACTGGGTAATCAGTGATACATATATCAATGTGATTTTTGTGTGCATCACTTCCCAGCATCCCCTATAATTGACTTCAGCACCCGGGGTGTTGTAAACCCTAGGTTAGAAAACGCTGAGTTAGAAGAAGAACCGGATCCAAGGAAACATAGTAAAGAAAAAGCTGCATCGAGAAGCAGTTCAGGAATCAAAAACACGTGTTATACTTATCAAACGATTTAAAGACACCTGGAACACTTGTGCTGGTCTCATCGAATCCATTCAGAAATGATTAATACGAGTCAATTAATAGATTAACAGTAGATTAGAGATAAGCTTGTCATCTAGTAGACGTTTTTATAAGCGTTCCAGGTAAAGGTAAACGCAAGGCTTTAGATAATCAATCAGTTGGAATTAAAGATTTTAATTAAAAGAGCTCATGTGATAGTGATAGTGTGAAAAAAGATAAAAATGGCCATCGGATAGTGATATTTGAATCCTTTAAAGCCATAGATACTAGTTAACTAATAACAGTGATATATATATATATTTTTTTTTAGATACGACTGTTTTCATTTTTTCAATTCGAGGTTTCTCAGTTATGAACAATATGGATTTAATCATACGTTTTCTTCTTCTTCTTTTCTTCTTCATCTTCTTCTTCTTCTTCTTTTCTTCTTCATCTTCTTCTTCTTTTTTTTTCTTCTTCTTCTTCTTCTTCTTCTTCTTCTTTTTCTTCTTCTTTTTCTTTTTCTTTTTCTTTTTCTTCTTCTTCTTCTTCTTCATCTTCTTCTTTTCTTCTTCTTCTTCAACTGTTTACATAAGTTTCCCTTATTTCTTTCCTCGTCTTAGGTTACTATTATATTTTTGGTGCATAAGTAACTTCATTTTAATACAAATATTGATGGTTCGCGCATAACTTAATTAGTTCCTCATGCGAGTAACCGTTCATATTCCTATATACGGGTTTTCAAATATTATCTCAAAGTTGTTGTTGTTGTTGTTGTTGTTATGGACGTTTACTAGCGTTTCTATCTTCATCTCACATTCATTATAAAAGAAAACGACTGACGATAAGATCAACATATAACACGCTATTTTATAGATGAACATTCTGTTTTCATCAACGTCAGTATAATTGTGTATCCATGATTAATGAGGCATTGTTTTATAATGCAGTCAAATACTGACGAAAGTGAGATGACATACATCGAGAATACAATCATACATTCAGATGTATCAGAGAATATTAATAAATACTGATACAGTCTTTTGTGTTGCAATCACTGACTAAAGAGATTACATTTATCGTCAATAAAACTTTACATTAAGATGTATCAGAGACTATATATAAATACTGATGTATTCTTTTGTGATGCAGACAAAAGGGAGATGAATTATTTACAGACCAAAAGAAAAGGAAGTTGTTAGAGGGAAACGTCATCAGTCAAAGAGGTTTTTGAACCTTTTGAAAGTTGGCCCTCCTCCGCCTCATTTAGATAAGCTTGACGACATCAGGTCACAAAAGAATACAGAACACCTCTTCCTTTGACATACGTTCCCCTCCTGTTCTCTCCTCTACACCTCTACATAGTTATTAATAAGTTCTAGAATGTTATACAAGGCACAATACTCCTGTTATGTGTTATTTGAGGTTATTATTGGAGTAATGATTATATTCCTTTGAGAATATAGAATTTGTTTGAGGGATGGTTTTTGTTAATGTATTTTTGTATAAGTGTTGAGGAAAAATTGAAACAGAATATCATAAGCAACGGTGTTGTTTCCTTCCAGAGTCCGTGGCCTCTTTGTACTAGTTGATGGAATATGAATGACATATAAGCTTAGGTTTGATATGATACCCTAGGAAACACACACACACACACACACACACACACACACACACACACACACACACACACACACACACACACACACACACACACACACACACACACACACACACGCACAGAGAGAGAGAAAGACACACACACACACCCAAGGCCGAACTAATTTCAGTATCGCTGCGCTGCGAGTCGTTACTCCAACTCTCGTGGGCGGGGTGTTGGGTGTGAATGTGTGCAAGGTCATAGCATTACCCATAGGTCGGTCATATATGAGCTCTAGGCTCTCTTCCTGGAGGGAAATAACTGTCGATCACGAGTGCAACACGTGATCCAATTTCATGGTGAATCACCCACACACACACACACACACACACACACACACACACACACACACACACACACACACACACACACACACACACACACACACACACACACACACACACACACACACACACACACATAGTTGGAAACAGCGGGATGACCACACAGAAGTATTTACGAAGCGACGCCAATTGGGAAAAACTCGGTGGAATCAATTTCATACGACGCATGAGAGACGGACAGATGCCCCCACCCACCCCCCAGTTGCCGGAAATCAATTTCATGAGTTAATCCACTCTGCTCAAGTTCAGGTGTGAGGCAAATTGGAACATACCTGGCTATGGCTGCAGGTAGACCGTCACTCAAAAAAAGGGGGCTGGAATATTGATAGGGTTGATATATGGCACCGTCCAAACCCGAACGTAATGTCCAGTGTTATTGTGTGTGTATATATATGTATATATATACATATATATATATATATATATATATATACATATATACATGCATGAGAAATCACATAAACTCGTGAATCTAAATATGCGGAAAAACCACCAAGGAAAAAGAAAAAAAACTGATGACCAAGCGCTTTCGTCTATTCAGACATCCTCAGACACCCTGAGGATGTCTGAATAGACGAAAGCGCTTGGTCATTAGTTTTTTCTTTTTCCTTGGTGGTTTTTCCGCATATATGTATATATATGTATACACACACACACACACAATATATATATATATATACATATATATACATATACATATATATATATATATATGTGTGTGTGTGTGTGTGTGTGTGTGTGTGTGTGTGTGTGTGTGTGTGTGTGTGTGTTTGTGTGTGTAACACTAAATGGGACCCAGTGAACAGATATACCTTTTTTTTTATCAACCACACTACACTTTAATTCTAAGCCATCAACATCGAGGGTGACTCGAGGAGGCCAACATGCAGAAATTGAAACGTGGTACGTAGTCACTAACACACTTGCCACGTGCTAGCATAGGTTCGAGTCCTTGGCCGTACTACGTTTCAATTTCTGCATGCTGGTCTCCACGAGTCTCCCTCGACGTTGATGACCTAGAATTAAAGTGCATTGTGGTTGATAGAAAAAAAATATACACAAATATATACATACATATATATATATACAGTATATATATATATGTATGTATATATATATACATATATATATACACACAATTATATACTTATATATACATATATATATTCATATGCACATATGATATATATATATATATATATATATATATATATATATATATATATATATATATATATATATATATATATACATACATACATACATAATGCCTAATTTTTTTTACTCGTAACTCAAAAAAGTGGAGAGCTATGAAGATAGGAATGGCACCACTAAAACGAGTGGACATTTGTGCTTCGGAAGTTATTTCTCTACATAATCGCTTTCCTTCCTAATGCACTTTCGCCAACGATGAGCAAGGGCATATCCATGGCCGTCCGGAGCGCGGTTTGTCAATCACATCTCTGTCGCCACTCCAGAATCAACGAACCCATCCCCTAACCGTGCTGACATCAACTGCTTCAGCTCCGTAAACGTTCACCTAGCGCCCGTGGATGTCGATTGGTTCTACTTCTGCATGGAGGAATTCAGTGACGCATCTTTGCTTTTGACGCACATCCCCACGACAGGAGTTATTCTATTGTACTGTCACATCGTCAGTATCTGCAACAGAGAGTTGAAAATGTCGGATTATGAGTACGAAGGTTCAGTCATCATAATAATACCATAAACAGTTCCCTTGAATCCCGTGGTGCAGAATAAAAAAAATTAGGAGGCATTACTTTTTGAAACTCCCCTCGCGTGTGTGTGTGTGTGTGTGTGGGTGTGTGTGTGTGTGTGTGTGTGTGTGTGTGTG
>NC_134790.1:12518603-12521103 GCF_046742065.1 Oratosquilla oratoria
TCGTCCATATATACATGTATGAATTTCTGAGCTCTTAAAAACGCATATATGTATATGTTTATATATATATATATATATATATATATATATATATGTAAATCTGTATGTATATGTTTGTATATGTATATGCATATATATTTGTTTGTGTGTGTGTGTGTGTGTGTGTGTGTGTGTGTGTGTGTGTGTGTGTGTGTGTGTGTATTATGTCATATATGTTCATATTATAACAGATCTTAAAAACCCAATAACTCATACCCGTGATGAAAATAATACACACCACCACTAATATCCTCGTGTAAATGATCCATTGCTTATATACATGTGTATGAATTCCCCCTTGCAGGAGCAAACAGGCAACAAGCGTAGAGGTCCAAGAACGACCATCAAGGCGAAACAGCTGGAGGTGCTGAAGAGCGCCTTTGCTTCCACACCCAAACCCACACGACACATCCGAGAGCAGTTGGCCAAAGAGACGGGCCTCCCCATGCGGGTAATCCAGGTACGCAAAGGATAATTTTTTTTATTATTATTATCTACCAGGAGTGATGTATCGTCTCAAAGGTCTCGAAGAATGCTGTCGTCGAAGTAGGGAATCCAGGAACGCACGAGCTTCTTTCCTTTATTTACCAGAGACGATGTCTTGAAGAGTGTTGTCGTCGAAGTAGAGGTTCTCCTTGTGCGTTGTCATGATGCAGGAACGCGCAGCTTATTTCTAGCATCATGAGCTTGCACTGACTTCGCATTTCCCGGAGACTAAAGCTCTTAGTTAAACACTTCGTTTATCTTATTTGTGATAAGAATACGAATACGACACGATTTTTTTACGTCTTTGTAAGTGAAAATAATATTATAAGGTTTTGTTTTCTTTATGTCGTCTTCCTGTTGATCTGTTTTATCGACGAGTTCTTGTGAGGAGATTGAGTCGTTGACCCTCCATAAGTTGACTCTTAAGAGTCTCCATTGTCCATTGGCTTTATTGCTCTCAAGATCGACTTTGAGCTCGAACTCCTGGGGGCACTTGTAGCTGAAAAGTCTGAGGAATAGTTCATAGACTCCACTTCTGGCCAAGTCTTAAATCATCTCAATATTTGATTGTGAATATGTAGATAGACTGGTGTTATACCAGCTCTCCCCCACTATTTTTTTCATTTGTGTGTGCGTGTGTGTGTGTGTGTGTGTGTGTGTGTGTGTGTGTGTGTGTGTGTGTGTGTGTGTGTGTGTGTGTGTGTGTCCGGCTCCTTTGTATCGGTTGTCACTCTTTTGAGACCTCTTAACTCTCACGTTGTCTTTTTTCTTTTTTCTCTCTTTATTTTTCTTGGCTCTTGCAGGAGTCCGTACCTAAAATCTGGGTAGCGTTTACAGCAACTAAACGAAAGCGTTGGGGTATGCAACGATATGAAAGGATATTAATGTGTGATAATCATAATATGCGCTAGTACGTACGTACCTACCTGCCTATGGTGTGGATCACACTTTCCATGTTAATTGGTACTTTTGAAGGCTACTTTGGAGACTCCTTCTGGAGACTTTGAGGACTCCTTTGGGAGACCTTGAAGATTCTTTCGGTCGACTTTTGAGACTCGTTTGGGAGACTTTGATGACTCCTTCGGGAGACTTTGAAGATTCCTTCGGGAAATCTTGAAGACTCCTTCAAGAGAATTTGAAGACCCCTTCGGTTGACTTTTAAGACTACTTTGGGAAACTTTGACGACTCCTTCTGGAGACTTTGAAGATTCCTTTGGGAGACCTTGAAGACTCCTTCTGGAGACTTTGAAGACTCCTTCTGGAGACTTTGAAGACTCCTTCTGGAGACCTTGAAGACTCCTTCAGGAGACTTTGAAGATTCCTTTGGGAGACTTTGAAGACTCCTTCTGGAGACTTTGAAGACTCCTTCTGGAGACTTTGAAGACTCCTTCGGGAGACTTTGAAGACTCCTTCTGGAGACTTTGAAGACTCCTTCTGGAGACTTTGAAGACTCCTTCTGGAGACTTTGAAGACTCCTTCTGGAGACTTTGAAGACTCCTTCTGGAGACTTTCAAGACTCCTTCAGGATACTATTTAAGACTCCTTCGGGAGACTTCAAGACTTTAAAGTTGAATAACCATGAAATTTCTACGAGTACTGCTAGTTGAATATGAAACTGGTAACAGTATAAAAGTACGATGAGAGCTTGATGACCGTGTGATAGATCGAACACCAATCTGGACTTCGTGGAAACCGTAAGACAGTGGTTCTCAACCAAGGGGACATGGAGGCCCGTAAGGGAGCCACGGGGGCCCCCTAAGGGAGCCAAGATAAAATTTTAGGGGAGCCATGACCTGATCTTACAAATGACACCTTTCCACATAAGGTGAGGAATCTTAAAAAAAAAAAAAAAAAAAAAAAAAAATCCTTCACTCTGTCCTATTCGGCCATTGTTTCAAAACATCCAAGTAATGAAATTTGCATATCTTTTCACCTACCCCCCTATCTACTTTAATGTCTACCTCTATCTACCGGC
>NC_134790.1:12526103-12531103 GCF_046742065.1 Oratosquilla oratoria
GATAATAATGATTAATAATTATGATAATAGTGATAACAATAATAACAATAGTAACAATAACGATAACAAAAAATAAAAATAGACGGAAAATGATAAAGCTACCACCAGCCCTGCATAGATTGGACACCAACACAATCTCAGTTTCCATAAAGATTTGACATGGAGGGCGCCCCCAACCTCTGTAGAACCAACCACACGTTAATTACCAAAACTCCCCCACCCCCCGGCCAGGGGCAATCATCAGGGACCACCAGTGCCACCAGGCTTTCGGGACTGGCACCCCAGTGCCACATGGCACTCTCGCACAGGGACTCCGCGGAAAGGTCGGTTCCTTTTCATGGGATTATAATTATCTTGGATGGGTCTGTCTTCTTCCCCTTCAACTCCATTCCACTCCCCTTCCTCTCCCCTCCCCCTCCTCTCCCCTTCTCTCTTCCCCTCCCCTTCTCTCTCTTCCCCTCCTTCTCACTTTCTCTTCCCTCCCCTTCCTCTTCCCTCCCCTCACCTCATCTTCCTATCCCCTTCTTTCTTCCCCTTCCCTTCTCTCTCCTCCCCTCCTTCTTCTCCCCTTCTCTCCCCTCCTTCTCCCCTTCTCTCCCCTTCTCTCTCCTCCTCTTCTCCCCCTTCTCTCTTTCCCTCTCCTACCTCACTTCCTCTCCTCTCCTCTTCCCTCCTTCTCTCCCCTTCTCTCCCCACCTCTCCTCTCCTGCACACTCCTCTTCCCTCACTCTCCTTTCCCCTCCCCTTCTCTCCTTCCCCCACCTCCTCTCCTACCTCCTTTCCTCTCTTTTCTTCTCCCCTCCCTTTCTCTCACTCCCTTCTTCTTCCTTCGCTCCCTTCTTTTCCTCTCCTCCCCTCCCTTCTTTTTCTTTCCCATCTTCTCTCTTCCTCTCCTTTCCTTCCCCTCCTCTCGCCTCTCTTCTTCTCCTTTTACCTCCTTTCCCCTTCCCTTCCCTCCCTTCCTTTTCTTTCCCATCTTCTCTCTTCCTCTCCTTTCCTTCCCCTCCTCTCGCCTCTCTTCTTCTCCTTTTACCTCCTTTCCCCTTCCCTCCCCTTTCCTCATCCCCTCCCCTTTCCTTCCCCTCCTCCTCCTCCCCTTCCTTCCCCTCATTCATTTCCCCTCATCTCCCCTCCCTCGTTCCCTTCTCCTCATATCCTCCCCTCCTTTTCCCTCTCCTTCCCTTCCCCTCCTTCCCTCCCCTCCCCTCTCCTTCCTTCTCTTCCCCTCATCCCCTCCCCTCCTTCTCTCCTTCCTTCCCTTCCCCTCCTTTCCCCGTCCCCTCCCTTCCCCTCTTCCGCCCTTCCCTAGTTTCTATTTATCTCTATTTCTCAGTTCCAATCGTTTTAATGATTCCTTTTCCAACTCTGGATCACCGTTCCCGACCCCTCTGGGACGTCGCTGGTCTCGATGCTTCATCATCTGTCTCTTCCTTCGCCGTTTTCTTTGTTGAATCTTCACATTTTCAGTTACAGTTTACTTCGACCCTCCTCCGAGTCTTGAGTCAGTTTCAATTGCCCTCCTCCTCCTCCATAATCCTCTTTCTCCTTCTCGTCCTCCTCCTTCTCCTCTTCCTCCTCTTCCTCCTTCCCCTCTCCTCCTCCTCGATCTCCTCCTTCTCATCATCCTCCTCCTCCTCTTCCTCCTCCTTCTCCTTTCCTCCTCCTTCTCGATCTCCTCCTCCTACTTCTCGTCCTCCTCCTCCTTCTCCTCCTTCTCCTTCTCGTCCTCCTTCTTGATCTCCATCTTCTCCTTTTCTCCTCCTTCTCGATCTCCTCCTCCTTCTCCCCTCCTCCTCCTCCTCCTCCTCCTCCTCCTCCTCCCAGTGTGCCCTATCCCTTCTACCAGTGGCCCCCAATCCGGAGTCCCCATACGGCCCTCCGGCTCGCACCATGGTTCCCCCGTTTTTTGTACCTTATCTCTGACCCTTCAGGGGTTTAGTTAATCAAGTCAACACTTCAGCGATTCTTGTAATAGTTTAGACGCATTAGAATGGGTTAATATTTACTTGTCTTCATATTTCATTTGCCTTTTTTTTTTTTTTTTTTTTTTTTTTTTTTAAGGCACCGTCCTCTTTACCCTAGGCATGGGAGTTCGTGACTGAAGACTGATTCATTTATGAAAAGAGAAGTCACCAAAAAAAAAAAAAAAAAAAAAAAATCCATTCTTTCATCACTCTCTCCTACTCACCCGTTCTCCCCCATCTCCCCCCTTTATCACCCCAGTCTCTCTCTCTCTCCCCCATTCCCCTTACCTCCCCTCCCACCTCCATCACCACCACCACCTCCTCCCCCTCCCTCCACGTCCCCTCCGCACCTGTAGCCTGCCGGCCAAATTACAGCCATTCCTGAAATTATTTAATTGTCGAAATATTATTTTTCATTCTCGTGACCCACGAGCTTTACCTTCTGGGTTTTAATTTTCATGATTTCGCACATAATTGCTTTGATTGAGAAAATACGGGTCCCAGGCCGTCCCTGCGCTACCTCGTTCCCTCCCGACGCAGTCGCTGCAGGCGTGGGGGTCAGATGAGAGACGGGCGGGTGGGGGGAGCGGGGGGGAGATTGGAATGACATACCACCACCGCGGTAGCGAGAGTGAGCAATTGAACCCCTTAACGACCGCCACCAAAACAAGCTCCCAGAGAACTCGCAAATGAGATTGACCCCAATGAGAAATAAACACGGAGGACGGTGCCCGGGCCTGCGTGCCGTGTGGCCCCCCCTGGTGGTGGATGGATGCGACGCTAACATGAGCTTGGATCACGTGCTTGACTCGTGATTGACAGATGTTAGTCCTATCGGAAGGGAGATATGTGGTGATTTAATGGGGTGTATGTGGTGATTTCATGGGTAGTGCTGTGATCTTACACACACACACACACACATATACACACACCTCGTGGCGTAGTGGTTAGGGTTCCCGGCAGCCACTACGGCGGTCCGGGTTCGAATCCCGTCCAGGGCTGAAATAATTTCAGTATCGCTGCGCTGCGAGTTGTTACTCCGGCTCTCGTGGGCAGGGAGTTGGTGGTGTGTGTGCGTGTAAGGTCACAGCAGTACCCATAGATCGGTACGAGCTCTGAGCTCTCTTCCGGGAGGAAAATAGCTGTCGATCACGATTCCAACACGTGATTCAAGACCATGGAGAATCACTCTAACTCCTTGCTCAAGTGAGAGAGTGACGACCTGCCGTCAGGCGATTTCATTCACCTCCGCACCACCGTCTCGGTAGTAAAGACAGCATTCTTGAGACAAATTGATAATTTCGTTTTCCCGTGCCTTTTCGCATAAAACTGTCTAATAACCCAAAATGTAATTTCATTTGTCACTGAGCTCTGTCAGTTTTTTTTTTTTCTTCGTTTCTTCGGTTGCAATCTTGCATTTCTTGCAAATGGGGCATAGGAAGACACGGTAGTTAAGTCAGGAGGTGGGAATTACTTTATTACAAGAACTGCTCCCATCTACCTTCTCGTGAGGCAAAGATAGAAACATTAGACACTTCATCAGGATTTACAACCCTTGGGCTTAATTGAAAGATTTTTTTTTATTTTGTGTTTTTGTTTGTTTGTTCTTGTGAAATAAACAAATAAATCTACATGCGTTTGTTGTTTTTTAATGCGTCTTAACGTACAATTTTTTTTTTCCAAAGTTTCGGTAAAAATGAGACATTGACATATTGAAAAAAGTACAACGGCGAGCCACAAAACTGACTCCAAATATCAGAAATAAATCATACGAAAATCGATTGTAACAAATGAATCTATTTTCCCTAAAAAAAAGCATAAGCTTTGGGGTGATTTGATATCTTGAAGATTCGAAAGGGAAATGACATCAAAAGTGACAAAATTTTCACACAGAATGCGAATCAGACAAGAAATAATGGTCTCAAATGTTGGAAAGTAGATTAATTTCTGAAGTGGGTAGAAACAACTTCGCCAACCGTGTAGTAAATGAGTGGAATAAACTTCCTGTAGAGGCAGTGTAATGTAGTACAGTTCGAAGTATTAAGATTCATTTAAATAAATACCTAAGCAATATATTGTAATACCTGCCAGTTATTCTATTTATTTATTTATTTATTATTATTAATTTCTATTAATTATCTGTTTATTTTTCATAATTTATTTGTTATATATTGTAAATAATTTTTATTTTTCTGCTTGTTCATCATTCATCATTTAATATAAATCTTGTTATTTTTCTGTTTATTATCTATCATTATATATTCATTTTATTTATTTACTTTTTTCATTTATCTGGCGTCGTTATGGACCAAAAGGTCTCCTGTCGGCATGCTCCTTTGTAATAATCGTAGATCATCTGTAATATACATAAATTTATCATATACCTTTTCCATAACTATAAGATATTTTGCATACACTATTAATTCAACATTGAAATTATTACCAACAACGGAAACAGGTCTGATTTTACAACTCCCCCGTGTAATTGTATGATAACAACCACACATCACTCTTCGTTGATTCTTCGCAACAATCCCTCATTCCAGACTAATTCCAGGGTTGGATCCAGTAAAGTATTTACTTCCTCTGGACATCACAACCGGAGAGCAATACGTAACTGGAATGACATATGTATTACATCTATCACGTTATTTGTGCCCCGTCATTTACGTGATTGGTGATCCGGCCCTAATCTGTACTGCCCATCAACGTCTTCCTGGAGGGAGACCTGAGCAACAGATTGGTTAATGAATGGAATAGACTTAGTAACCAATTAATGAGCGCTGAAGCAATTGGTTGTTTAAAAAAAAATGAGGTAACTTTATTGATAGGGATAACAGGTGGTAAGGAACATGGAACTGCCTACTGTAGGCCTTATGGTCTCCTGCAGCCTCTCTCATACTTATGTTCTTAATTCAGCCAAAGGAGAGTATTAGCTGAGGAAAAGAGTTTAAAATTTGAGAATCGTCTTGTACAACGTTGTAAGTTAGATTGTATTTCTTGGATATCTCTTTTTTTTTTCTTCTTTTTTTCTTT
>NC_134790.1:12541103-12551103 GCF_046742065.1 Oratosquilla oratoria
TTGATGAGGTTGTGATCCGGATTGATAAGAAGTTTGATGATGATTGATCACGGTGGAGTCGTCGGCATCAATGACATAAATATTGTTAATGAGGATGAGGATGATGATGTTGTGATGTTCCGTAATGCTGATGATGCACTTGATAAGGATGATCAGGAGGATGGAGGGAGGGAGGAGGAGGAGGAAGAAGAAGAGGAGGAGGAAAACTTACCGATAAAATACATCAGTATATTGATGGGAATGTACCATTGGGCACAAAGTGATGATAATAGTTCTATGAAGAGGAGCAGGAGGAGAAGGAAGAGCGGAAAGAGGAGGGAGGTGAAAGGAGGAGGAAGAGTAAGAGAATGAAGACGTTGACTATGATGATGAGGAGGAGGAGGAGAAGAAGGAAGGGGGATTTATCATGATGGAAAAGAAAGAGGAAGAGGAAGATAAAGACAAAGTGTAGGAATGGGATTAGGAGTCGGAGAAAGACTAGGAATAGAAGAAAAAGGAAGAAAACAAGGAGAACGAAGGAGAGAAAGAAGAAGAGGAGGTGGGAGAGTACAGGGAAGAGGAGGAGGAGGAAGAAGAAGACGCGAGGAGGAAGAGCATAAGGAGGAGGAGAAGAATGATGATGTTTGTGACAAGAAACTCAAGCAAATGACACGGAGTCTGCTACTGACAGAGCATCCCACGGAGTTCCATACACGCGCCATCTACTTAATACTTACAACCTACACATAAAACATTCCCACCTCAAAAAAGCGAGGTCATTGGAATGGATTCCATCAACTCCTACACCTCTAATAAGAACCCTAATTGACGTATACCTTCATAGCAAGTCACCCCTTCCACCCCTTCCACCCCTTCTCCCCCTTCCCCTCCTTCCCCACCACCCGAATCCCCTGAGCACAGAACCACAAAATAATGTATCAAATGAATACAATTTGCAACGTCTCGGTTGATGCCTACATTCACATTAGGGGACGACAGCACAGATTAGGATGTTTTTATGTCCCCCACCTCTTCATGCCACTAATCAGTATGGTAATGGTGTTTGATAGAAGCTCAGCGAGCTGGTTGCTTGTCCAGCTGACTGAATGTGTCTGCATATGTGTGTTTGCCGGTGGAAATGTCTGAGTGGCTGTGTGTGTGTGTGTGTGTGTGTGTGTGTGTGTGTGTGTGTGTGTGTGTGTGTGTGTGTGTATGCGTGTGTGTATGCGTGTCTGTGTGTGTATGTGTGTATGCGCACGAGCGTGTGTGTGTGTGTGTATGCGTGTCTGTGTTATTGTAGATGAAGTCTATTAGCACAACGCTGTCGTGTGTGTATGCGCGCGCACGTATGTGTGTTTGTACGTGTGTATCTGTGTGTGTGTGTTCGTTTGTGTGTATATGAGTGTATGAGTGTGTGTGTGTGTGTATGTATGAATGTATGTATGTATGTATGTATGTTTGTACAGCTACACAGAAAAACTATCGTTAGTAGGGGTGTCGAAACATTCGCTAATGAACATAACCTTATGATACCGAAGGGTTGGTTTTTCTGGGGTTCGAATTGTTCGAATTCCTTCTGAATGAATATGAATCGAATAATAGTTCCGGAGTTCATATGGATTCACATAGTTTTCTGTGCAGCTGTACATATGCTCGTATGTGTTCATGTGTGTGTGTGTGTGTGTGTGTGTGTGTGTGTGTGTGTGTGTGTGTGTGTGTGTGTGTGTGTGTGTGTGTGTGTGTGTGTGTGTGTGTGAGTTGTGTGTGTGTGCGTGTGTGCATGCGTGTGTGTATGTGTGTGCGTGTATGCATGTGTGTGTGATCACAACTATGATTGCAATATCGTCTTTACCCAGAGCTAGTTACAAGTAGTTAGCACCTTTGCTATTGAAAAGATTCACACACAAAATGCTGAATAGAATATCCTGGCGACAACCAGGGTAGAAAGGAAAAGGACTACCAGGTATGAGAGGTTTAGCGATACGTTAGCTAGATTTAGTTTAGTTATTTCAATAAGAATTCACTTAACTAGCGCCACTGATAAACGCAAACCCTGTATTGACTACCTAAGTTTCATGAAGTCAGTATTTCAGGAACTTTAATAGTACCCCCTACGGACCAGAGACACGCAGATTAATTTTGTGATTAAAAAATAATCTCATTTCAAACGAAGAAAGATGATTACTTGTGTCTTCTACTATTCCTCAATTCTGCTACTTTCTTTCAATCTCTACTTTACAATCTCTCTGACTTAATCTCCTCGGAGTGATATTGTCCACAATTATAGAAGCGCTGGTTATCCCGACAAAATAGACCAAAAATATTGAACATAAGAACATGAAAATAGAGAAGACTGCAAGAGACCCTATGGCCTACACTAGACAGTCCCATGTCCTTTATCATCTGTCATCCCCGTCTATAAAGTTATCTCTTAAAACAACCGATGGTTTCAGCGCTCATTAGATTATTACTAAGACTATTCCATTTGTTAACCATTCTTTTGGTAAAATAGTTCTTGACTATTTCCTTCGTAAACCTAAATTTGGAAATAGGCAAGAACTGATAAAGTTAAAGAAGAAAATGGCATACATATATAAATATCTATGTATATATATATACATATATATATATATATATGTACATATATATATATATATATATATATATATATATATATATATATATATAAATATGCTAATAAGAACACGGGTACGTGTGTTCACTTACGCAAAGTAGACCACTTGGAAAAAGAAACTAACGAAGCAGAGCGCTTTCGTATATTACATCTTCAGTGCAGTGAAGCTGTAATATAGGAAAACGCTCTGCTTCGTTAGTTTCTTTTGCCAAGTGGTCTACTTTGCATATATATATATACATATATATATATATACATATATATATATATATATATATATATATATATATGTATATACATATATGTGTGTGTGTGCGTGTTTGTGTGTTGTCTCCGGGCTTGTTTGGTCGGCCGGGCAGCGCAATTCTCCGGTCTTTTGGACGTTCTGAGCGCCGAAGCCTCTCTCTCTCGGGCCGCAGAATATCAAGCTTGAAATGGAAAATGGAAAAAAAAAGAAGCGACGTATTACTCAGTTCAGAAATTAGATTTTAAAAAGAGTCGGCGATGAGGTGGGGAGAGCAATTACAGTGGCTTGCCCTAATCGGCCACCATGCTTAAACACACTAAAAGGTTTTTAGCGAAACGGAAAACGCGTAATTCTATGTATAATTAGTGGCTAGCCAATGCGAAATTGTTTAGTGTACAAACATTCACGCAGCCGTTTCTGGGGGGGGGGGCAGAATTTCGGGGGGTGCATGGCGGGGGAGGGGGAATATACTTGGGAGAGACGGGGGAAGGGGGAGGTTGCAATAGGTCTGAGGTTGAGGGTCTAGGGTGAGGTTGGTATATTGATAAGTGCAACCTTCAAACGAAGAGTTAGATTAGTCATTTGTGAGTGTGTGTGTGATTCACCATGGTCTTGGATCACGTGTTGGACTCGTGATCGAAGCTGCTACCCTCCCGGAAGAGCGCTCAGAGCTAATATATGACCGATCTATAGGTAATGTGCTGTGACCTTACAGGCACACACATACCCAACTCCCCGCTCACAAGAGTTGGAGTAACGACTCGCAGCGCAGCGATACTGAAATTTCAGTCCTGGGCGGGATTCGAACGCGGACTGCCGTAGTGGCGGTCGGGAACTGTACCACTGCGTCATCAAGTCGTGTGTGTGTGTGTGTGTGTGTGTGTGTGTGTGTGTGTGTGTGTGTGTGTGTGTTTGTTTATATGTGTGTATATATGTATCTATGATGGATTTTCTCCCTGGGGAAATACTTATTCATTTTTTTCAACGACGGGAACCGAGTGCCAGAGTGGGCGGCACCGCAAAATTAATTAAATTTCGAAAAAGAAACGTCCATTGACAATGGTTCCGAGGAAGGGATGGAATTTGTTGTTGAATTCAAGATTTCTTTTGAATCTTGACATTGGGCGAGAGCCTTTTTGAGCCAAATGTACGAACGAAATGTAAGATTAATGTTGAGTAGTCTGTTTGATATTATACTAGTTTTGTATGGGTAGCTAATTTTGTGCCCACATACATACGCACACACACACACACACACACACACACACACACACACACACACACACACATATATATATATATATATATATATATATATCACACACACACACACACACACACACACACACACACACACACACACACACACACACACACACACATCCTTAGTCCACTATTGAACAAAAGCCTCCCTTAAAAATATGTAGCACGAATTCGCCAGCCTCTGCCACGTCACTCCTGCAAACTTCTACATATTTCCTCCTATCTGCTTTCCCTCTCGTGGCGTAGTACAGTCAACGACGACACACTCGCTTCATCGCCCATCCTCTTCTGCCCAGTTTTAATTTGCGCTAATTTTTCACCTTCAGAGTATCTTTCTCACTCAACTTCCCCTCCGCTTCTCTGTCAGTGATGTATCTAGTGTTCATTTGCTCTATTCCTCTTTGCACAATCCTTAGCTTTGGCTCCACCCGACCTCGTCAATATTCAAGTCTCACGTTTGTAGATCGTAGCTGGTATGATGTACTGATTGTAAACAACGCGCTTCGAACGTGTACAGTAGGTAGGAAGCTTCTTATGGTGTTCTTGAGACTGCCACACATTTTCCCGTCAGTTGTGGTATGATTTTCTTAGTTCTCGAGATTCTTAGTTTGTATGGGGTGGCTGAATAAAGAAAAATAGAATTATTTGTTTAAAGTAATTTTATCAAGCACAGACAGCGTGCGTTCACTTAGGAGGCTAGAACAAGACTAACCCACGCCAATTTTGCATTTGGCGGGAAAAACAGGCACGAATCGCATTGCGATTACAAAAATGCTCACAAAATATACAATGATAAATATATATAATAATAAATAAACAAAACTGGAAATATGTACATAAAAACACAAGAAATGTCACCATTATAAGTTTTAGCATCTGGCATGAATAAGTATACTTTTTGCAATTCTCGCCGTTGGCTACAAATGATTTACCTTCATCTTCAGATTTTCCGAAATACGAATATCATCCGCAAATCTAAGGTGATCAAAATAATCTCCCATTATTTTTTTTTTTCTTTCTCAATTTAAATTTGTTATTTTTGTTTTTGTTGTAAATAGCTTGGGAGAAATTGTATCGCCTTACTACACTTATTTTTCTCGATTTTTTTTTTCTTTTTCCTAGTCAGTTTATAGCAGTACCCTTCACATGAATATTGTACTAAACTTTTACAATGTGTTCGTTCGCAAATACATTTGCACATACGTATACATATACATATGTGTATATATATATATATATATATATATATATATATATATATATATATATATATATATATACACATTTTAACAACCACAATGCATTTTAATTCTAAGCCATCAACATCAGGAGACCTAATAGAGGCCACAACCAGAAATTGAAATGTGGTACTGCCGAGGACTCTAACTCAGCTATCGCATGACAATGTTGATGGCTTAGAATTAAAGTGCATTGTGGTTGTTAAAATGTATCTCTAGTCACTGGGACCCATTCAGTGTTGCACACACACACAGACAGACACACACACACACACACACACACACACACACACACACACACACACACACACACACACACACACACACACACACACACACATATATATATATATATATATATATATATATATATATATATATATATATATACATACTCATCTACATATACTCATTCATAATAATTACATCTACAAGTGCTCGTACATATACACATGCACTTTTGCATGCAAATGTATAATCACATACATATACATACGTACACATATCCACGAATATATATATATATATATATATATATATATATATATATATATATATATATATATATAATATACATATATATCAATTTGCATTTATGTACCACAAACAAATACAATCACGAACAAAAGTTTTGACCCACGTTACATTTCTCACAACGTTAATATTATCTATTTATTTTATTTTAATTTATTTTTATCTTATTTTATTTTATGCATTTATTTTTGCCGAGTGCGTGATATGTTTTCTTATATAGCGTTTGGCTTACAATTAGGTCATTTTCTTGAATAATTTTTTTTTTTTTTTTATACACAGATGACAGTTACTCCATGATTCTGTGTGGCAATGACAAGTCTTCTCCAAAGTTCGCAAAACGATAAAGATAATATCTTTACTATCGGCAAGAGTAATTAATTTGATTTTTCCCGTCATTAATTAGTTTCGTACTACGCCGATCGAGGGAAGAGGCGAGAAAGCACCATAAGGATCTCAGTATATTACTTTTGCAAAAAGGGTTTAAGTGTGAAATGATTTTTACATAATGACTAAAAAACTCCAAAATCGGATTCAAATTCAGCCCAGTTGTTGGTTCGAGGAATTTCTGTGATTATATCAAGTGTTGTTATTTGTGTTAAATGTGGGAAGTTATGTTATTTAATGTAGTGATATTAAACTCAAGTTTAGTAAGAAATCTGTGAAATTGCCATGTGGGACAAATATGTAAAATAGGCAGAAAATTAAAATTTAGGGGAAATATATATAATTCAAAGAAAGAAGTCAGGACGAAATATCCAGAGGGAGAGAGAGAGAGAGAGAGAGAGAGAGAGAGAGAGAGAGAGAGAGAGAAAGAGAGAGTAACTAGTGAGTAATATGAAAAAAATAGACAAGTATTGCTAAGGTGAATGTTCAAATATTATGCATATTCCACTGCTGAAACGTATTGATATGAAAATATGTATTTTGAAACTTTAAGGATAAGAAATACTTTTTCCCCTTTTTAATATGTTCACTTTTATGTTAGCAGTCGTATATACAATTTATTGCACTTTTTTTTTTATCCTGAAAAATGAATACGAAAGCTTTGTTCTCGTATCTTTAGATGGGTATGTGTTCTTATTTTCGTTTAAAATTCTATGCATTTGCCTCTGGCAGAACGATAATTTGAGACGGAAAACGACCGTTAAAATCCGTTAAAACCGTTATGAACTACTGAGCTTCTTACGGATATTTCAACGAAACCATTGCTTATTATATCTTTCCTTATATAAATATTGCATATTTAAGTTTAATAGCAACGTTACTGTTTTAATGCTGGAGAAGCCTACAATGATGATGAGATCTCAGACCATATTCGTACTTTAAAAGTTCTCTCAGAGTTAGCTAATGATAGGGTACGAGCGAACGACTGCCTGCTCAGCCTCAACTGAGAATGAGGGAAGGTCTGAGACAAGGAGGAAAGAGAGAGAGAGAGAGAGAGAGAGAGAGAGAGAGAGAGAGAGAGAGAGAGAGGGGGGGGTAGTTGAAACAAGATCACTAGGTATACATATGCAAACCAGCTCAGGATGATGGGAAGGTCGGGGATAGAATAGAGAGAGAGAGAGAAAGAGAGAAAGAGAAGGTAATAAAGAGAGTTTGAAATAAGATCACTTGGTACACATATGCAAACTACAACTTTGGATGAAGAGAGAGGACTAAAACAGAAGAGAGAGTCTGAAATAAGATCACTAATTATATATATGCAGACGTCAGCTTAGGATGGTAGAAAGACTGAAAGAAAAGAAAGAGAGAGAGAGGGGAATGAAAAGAAAGAAAGAGGGAGGGAATGAAAAGAGAGAGAGAGAGCGAGAGAGAGAATTTGAAACAAAATACCTAATTACACATAGACACACTCCCTCTGCAGTAAAAACAGGGTGATAAGGACAGCTGAGAGAGAGAGAGAGAGAGAGAGAGGCGAATAGAGAGAATTTTTTTAAAACAGGGTCGCTTGGTATATGTATGCAAACCGTCCCAGACATAATGAAGGGATGGCGAGTAGGAGCATGTCCCACGTAAATTATAAGGAAATATTCGCTCCTTGCGAATATATCCCTGATGATGCTCACTGTGCAGTCGGAGCTTTAGCAAGAGGAATGTATACAATCACACTTTTATGTGCGTACAAGTCTTCAGGAAAGTCTTGGCTACTGGGTGTTTCTTGTTCTTATTGTTATATGTATAAATATATTATCATAAAAATATTTGTATATGTTTGTATGTATATATGCACATGTATGCTTACGTATGTATATGTATATTTGTGTTGTGCGTGTGCGTGCGTTTGTGTGTGTAGATGTGGGTGTGTGCTTGTGTTTATATGTTTACCTGCATTTTAAGAGTGCATAAAAGTATTTTAGGACTTGTTTTTTATTACACTTTTTCACATATTTGTACACTATATATGTATATATATATATATATATATATATATATATATATATATATATATGTGTGTGTGTGTGTGTGTGTGTGTGTGTGTGTGTGTGTGTGTGTGTGTGTGTGTTTGTGTGTGTGTGTATACAATAACCGAGTGTGTATATGTGTACATATGTGTGTGTGTGTATTTGCATGGGTTTTGTGTGGGTGTGGGTGTGCGTGTGTACGTGTGTGCACGTACATGTGTAGGTATAGTGGAATGTGCATGTGCACAGGTTTGAGTAAGTGTATGTGCATATGTATGTGTACGAGTTTGTGTGTGCATGTGTATGTGTAGGTGGATGTGTACGGGTTTGTATGTTTGTACGTGTGTGTTTGTATGTGTATGTATGTGCATGTGTATCTGTATGTGTAGGTGTAAGTGAAGGTGTAGTTGAATATCCATGTGTAAGTGTGTAAGAGTTTGTGTGTATATGTACAAGTGTAGGCGTGTGCGTGTGTGTGTGAGTGTGTGTGTGTGTGTATGTGTATGTACACGTAATCAGCGATTCAATCATGGAATCACAGTGAAAAGAAAAACGTGTTATTACTTCTATAGACTCGACTAGCCGACCGCGTCTGCGTGGCTTGCCTCCTCACGAATCTTGTTCAGTCCAAGTCACCATGAAATCAATAAAGATAACATACGTAACACACACGTAACACGCACGTAACACGCACGTAACACGCACCCGTGAGTGTAATTTTGATAATTAGAAACAAAAAACGGGTTCGCGTTTTCTTCGTCTTTCAATTTGTGTTCGATAAGTGGGACGATTAATTGCTTGTGCCTTACTTCGATGAGTCACTCTCTTGTAGGGAGTAATTATGTATTTATTTATTTTTCTCTAAAGTGGTTCTATAGATGGGAGTAATTGTACAGGATAGCATTGAGCATAGAGAGTAATCATGTTGCTGAATAGATAGAAATGATTGTACAGGATAGACATATGTATATAGCATTGAGCATAGGGAGTAATTATGTATTTATTTATTTTTCTCTAAAGTTGCTCTATAGATGGGAGTAATTGTACAGGGTAGCATTTAGCATAGAGTTGCTGAATAGATAGAAATAATTGTACGGGATAGACATATGTATATAGCATTGAGCATAGGGAGTAATTATGTATTTATTTATTTTTCTCTAAAGTTGTTCTATAGATGGGAGTAATTGCACAGGATAGCATTGAGCATAGAGAGTTGCTGAATAGATAGAAATAATTGTACGGGATAGGCATATGTATATAGCATTGAGCATAGGGAGTAATTATGTATTTATTTATTTTTCTCTAAAGTTGTTCTATAGACGGAAGTAATTGCACAGGATAGCATTGAGCATAGAGAGTTCCTGAATAGATAGAAATAATTGTACGGGATAGACATATGTATATAGCATTTAGCATAGGGAGTAATTATGTATTTATTTATTTTTCTCTAAAGTTGTTCTATAGACGGGAGTAATTGCACAGGATAGCATTTAGCATAGAGAGTTGCTGAATAGATAGAAATAATTGTACGGGATAGACATATGTATATAGCATTGAGCATAGGGAGTAATTATCTATTTATTTATTTTTCTCTAAAGTTGCTCCATAGATGGGAGTAATTGTACAGGATAGCATTGAGCATAGAGAGTTGCTGAATAGATAGAAATAATTGTACGGGATAGACACATGTATATAGCATTGA
>NC_134790.1:12556103-12568603 GCF_046742065.1 Oratosquilla oratoria
GTGGTGTTGGAGGAAGAAGACTAGAAGAAGGAGGAGGAGGAGGAGGAGGAGGAGGAGAAATTGAGGAGTCTGTACTCTAAGGAGCGGCCTACTCTCCCTCACAGATTACTCCCGGGCTAATTGGACAGGGAATTGGGGAGTATATCAAAAGGCTCATGTGTACGTGTGTACGCGTGTACGTGTGTGTACGTGTGTGTGTGTGTGTGTGCGCGCGCACGCACTTACTTACGAGTATATACGTGTATTTAACTAGTTCTATTCACCTAGTTGAATTTTACAAGCGAAGTTGTGGGTTCGAATCCCGCACTCTTCTCCGATTCCTAGCGGCGGCTGTTAATTACCTGTCCCCCAACAGTCCCCTGAAGCTTATAATAGGGCAAAGGTGACGTCTTCGGCCGCAGATAATCAGCGCCTCCTGTCATAGGCTCCTCAACACAAGGCCAGAGTTCTTTCTTTTATCTATTTATTTAATTATATTTCATTTTATTTATCTCTCTGTTTATTCATTCATTTGTTCTATTCAATTTTATTATTTTCATTTATTTATTTATTCATTTATTTATTTATTTATTTTTTTTTTTTTTTGCCAAAGAATTGAATAATATTGGATTACCGCGGAGAGAGGAGGAGGAGGAGGAGGGAATAACAGAGAATGAGAAGGAAGGAAATGAGGAAGAAGAGGAGGGAAAGGAGTAGGAATGGGAAGAGGGGAAGGAGCAAGAGAAGAAAAAAAGGAAGAAGAGGAGGAGAAGGAGGAAAAGATGAACATGAAAAAGAATAGGGAAGGGAGGAGGATGTGGAGGAAGAAGAGGAGGAGGAGAGAAAAAATAAGAAAAGAAGGAAAGAAAGATAGAGGAAGACGTAGAAGAGGAGGAGAAGGAGGAGAGGAGGAAATGGGAACAGAAAGAAATGAGGCAGGGAGGAGGAAGGAATAAAAAGAAGAAAAAAGGAGGAAGAGGTGGAGCAAGTAAGAATAAGAAGAGAAGAAAAGAGGAGGAAGAGGAGGAGCAAGTAAGAAGAAGAAGAAAAGAAAAAGAAAAGAGGAGCAAGTAAGAACAAAAAAAAAAGAGAAGGAAGAGGAGGAAAGGAAGATGAAAAGAAGAAAAAGAGGAGGAAGAGGAGGAGGAGGAATAAGACCAAGAAGACAAGACGAAGAGGAAGAAGAAGAAGAGGAGGAGGAGGAGAAGGAGGAATGGGTGAAAAGAAGAAAGAAAATGAGGAACATGAGGAGGAGGAGGAGGAGGAGGCGAGAACAAGAAGAGAAGAGGAGGACAAAGAAGATGATAAAGAGGAAACAAGAAGGGATGAGGAAGAGGAAGAGGAGGAGGAAGTGAAAGAGAAAAGAAGAAGAAGAAGAATTAATGGGGAAGAGGCAACAAGGGAAAGGGATAATGTGTAAAACACTAACGAGATTTTAACGGGAGCACCAGGACGCGCACAAAACAAAACAACAACGTGAGGAGGAGGAGGAGGAGGAGGAGGAGGTGAGGAGGAGATATAGGCGTAGGTGAGGGGATGAGGGGGAGGAGGAGGAAGAGGAAGATGAGGAGGTTAGGAGGAAATATAAGGTTGGGTGATGGGAAGAGGATGGGGAGGAGGAGGAGGCGAGGAAGAGGAGGAAGTGAGGAGGAGGAGGAGATGTAGGGGTGAGTGAGGTGGAGGAGGAGGTGGAGGAAGAGGAGGCGATATAGGCGTGGGTGAGGGGATAAATGGGAGGAGGAGGAAGATGAGGAGGTTAGAAAGAGTTATAGGGTTGGGTGATGGGAAGAGGAGAAGAAGGAGGAAGAGGAGGAGGAGGAGGAGATGTAGGGGTGGGTGAGGGGAGGAGGGGGAGGAGGAGGAAGATGAGGTTAGGAGGAGATATAAGGTTGGGTGATGGGAAGAGGAGGAGGAGGAAGAGGAGATGTAAGGGTGGGTGAGGGAAACAGGAAGAGGAGGAGAAGGAGAAAGAGGAGGAGGAGGAGGAGTGGGAGGAGTAGATACGAGAGTGAGGGAGGGAAAGAGAAAGAAGAGGGGAAATAGGAAGAGAAGAAGGAGGAAGAAGAAGGAGGAGGGAGAACAAATAGAGGATGAAGGAGGAGGAAGAAGAGGATAAAAAATGTCGCTGGAGATGGAAGAAGAGAGAAAGAGAGAAGATTGAAGAGGAGAATTGGAAGATGGAGAAGGAGAAAGAGAGGAAGAGGTGGAGATGAAAAAGAGAAGATGACGGTGTTGAAAGAGGGAGAGGAGAGAAGGAAGAAAGAGGAGGAGGAGGGGAAGGACGAAGAGAAGAAGAGGAGCTAGCGGAAGAATAAGAAGAGAAAGAGGAAGGAGGAGCAACTTTTTATCATTTATTTTCTTTATTTATTTTCATTTATGTATTTATATGTTTGCTTTTATTATTGTTATTATTATCATTGTTATTATTATTATTATCGTCATTAATATTATTATCACTATTATTATTATTATTATTATTATTATTGTTATTATCATCATTATCATTATTATCACTATTATTATCATTATTATTATTGTTATTATTTATCTATTCTATTTATTTATTTATTTATTTATTTATTTTATTTTTTGTTAGGGATGGGAGTTCGAAAAATGACGGTATCTCTTTTTTATCAGGTAGAAAGTTATTGGCTTCACTAAAAGTAACATGTTGATGGCGTTTTCACAACACGGCTTCAGCCGTGATACAACGTGCTGGGTCAGATAGATTTGTCCATCAACCAACGCAGCAGAAGTGTTGCCTCGCTATACTCATCTCCCGCAGAACGAGAGGGTCGCTTGGGAGTTCCCAGGCAGACACGTGATCCATCCAGACCGTTTCTAGGGATATGAAATATCCTTTTTTTTTTTTTTTTTTTTTTTTTTTTTTTTTTTTTTTTTTTTTTTTTTTTTTTTTTTTTTTTTTTGTATGATGTCTTACCAACCTCACGAAAATACGTTGATAGAATTTTTCTTCATAATTATTATTATTATTATTATCATCATTATTATTATTATTATTATTTTCATTATTATCATTATCATTATCATTGGCAGAGAAATTAAAAATTCAATTTTTCTGTAGGACAGTTAAGTATATTTAAGTATATTTACAACATGAAAGGTCAGGTTAAGTTTATCGACAGAGACGAAACAGTGTATCTAGGTCAGGGAACCAGCACCGAGGCACAATTTTAAAATAAATAGATAAATAAATAAATAAATAAATAAAAATACCTTCGTGGTGTCAAAGATAGAAAAGACATCAAATAAATAAATAAACAAGATTATCTTTTTTGCGGGTGAAAGGTTTAAACCAGTGAGGTTAATTCTATCTCGATTAACCTTACCCCTATTATTAACGACGTTTACGTTTATTGTAGCTATCGCCATTTAATTTTATCCAGTTAAGATAACCTTCTCGAAAACGCCAAGTTTAAAACGCACCAAAGCTAGGTCTATACTTTGATGCATTTACTTTTATTTTCTTGTTAAATTTTTATATTTACTTTTATGTATCTTAGTGGTATTAACGCAAGGAAACACAGAGAATTACATCTCTTTACTTCAAGAGGGATATCAGTAGTGTCCAAAAGGCTTTAGTTTTTTAATTGGCACTAAAGGAGTACTGAGCCTTAGCTCTGAGCAATAATGGCCTCTCGATGATCATCGAATATCCTTATGATCACGTGATCAGAATTTTATCTGGAGCCCCTTGAAAGAGAGATACATGTATCAGAGAGAGAGAGAGAGAGAGAGAGAGAGAGAGAGAGAGAGAGAGAGAGAGAGAGAGAAGTTATATGAAGTTTCTGGAGGAAAGTAAAAAAATCAAATGACGTTGCATTAAAAAATAAATAAATAGATGAAAGATAAGAAGTGAAAAGGGTCAGAAACAAAGCAAGAAATATATTTTCAAAATTTTGAAAGAAGAGAGACACCTACCCGATATATATATATATATATATATATATATATATATATATATATATATATATATATATATATATGTGTGTGTGTGTGTGCATATACATACATATATATACATATATAATTCTTATCCCTATAGCTACTGAAGAAGGGTCTTGAACCCGAAATCGCGATCTAGCTAATATGACTACATACAGCCAAGTCATAAATTTCCTTCCTAAGGAAAACAAATCCTTAATAAGGTATATGGAAAATACCATTAAGAAAATTATTAATGCACAACTAGCCATCACTTTTAATGAAACATGCATTAGAGAAAAACTCCTGCCCAGATACACTGACAATATATATATATATATAATGAAAGATGAGGGAACGACAAAAAATTAAGCAAACAGTAGATCGAAGAAGACGAAACAGATGAAAACGTTCTTAGGCTGACAAAAAAAAAATATATAAGGATAACGAGGATATAATACCACGAAAAGTAAACATAACATCTAAGAACTTCGTGGAGAAAGAATGACAGAAGACAAGTTAAATTGCTGCGGAAAGAGAGGGAAGCCACGAGGGGAAGAGACACGTCGAGGGAATAAAAAAGGAGGAATAAAGGGAGAATAAGTAAAAAAATAAAGGGAGAATAAAGAGAGGCATGATGATGTCCAGAGGATAAATAGGCGGAGAAGAGGAAGACAACAAAGAAGGTTGCAGGTGACAGAAGGTGTGAAGAAGGTCAAGCGTGTGAAGGTGATGGAAGAAGAGAGAAAAAGAGAGATAAAGAGCAAAAAAGGATAAAGAGGGTGAGGGGAAATCAGAACAACACGAGCTAACAATTTTTCTTTGTCGTTATTTTTTTTTTTTTTTTTTTTTTTTTTTTTTTGCATTGTGATCATCAGGTTTTATTGAATTTTATTATTTATTAGCAAAACAGGGAAATCGGGACATCAAATGTTTATCACACAAACCAAAATGTGAATGATAATGCGCCTTGTGATTCTCAGATTTTATTGAATTTTAGGTTTCATGGTAAAAATGGGAAAATTAGAACACACATGGTTCCAGGAAAGGTGTATAATACGAACCAAAATGTGAATAGAAATGCTGAAAATCTCCACTTAGTGTGGATAAACGGAGTATCAGTGGTGTGAGGAAAGGAGGAAAAAGGTAAAAGAGGTAAGAGAGTTGTGTGAGAGGGAAGGGAGGTGGAAGAAGAGAGACGGAGGTCGAAACGAAGGTGGAAGGTAAGAGAAGAAGAGTCAGACCGCTGAGAACTCTCGACTGGCGGATGGCTTGAGTGCAGAGCTGAGGAGGAGGAAGAGGAAGTGAGGAGAGGAAAGGGAGGAGCATGGGAGAATAAGGAAGAGAGGAGGAGGGGGAAGGGAGTGAGAGGGAGGAAAACTGGGGTTGAGGAAGAGAAAGGGAAAAAGAGAAAATAGAAGATAAAGAAGGGAGGAGGGGAAAAGGGGGGAGAAGAGGGAAAAACGGAGGAGGACAGATAAGGGCGGAGGAGGAGCAGCAGAGGAGGAATAGGAGGAGGAAAGGAGAAGGAAGGGAGAGGGAGGAAAATCAAAAATAACAATGGATCGTTGTTATGAAATGGAGAAAATATGGAAAACGGAATTTGACATTTACTAATGAATATAGAAAATAATCGGAAGAGGACAAGGAAGATACAACTGAGTCTTGTGAATGAAGGATTCGTTCTCAAGCAATGACGTTGGATGAAACGAGGCGTCCAGACACAGAGGGGCATCCTCGCCACTTCTATTGGTTTTGAGTTGAGCACAGATATACATATAGAAGAGACTTACACTTTTCGCCATTCCTGCTTTACTCGAAATCAGGGGAAGTGGCTGGGATGCCCCTCTGTTCTTGGACGCCTCAAATTATGCCGGATGTTGTTTCCTGAAAGGGAAAAATATGAGAATACAGGTATAAGTAAGGATATGCATACACAGCACATACATTTTAAACAAATATCAGAGACAATTACACAAAATTACACATACACACACACACACACACATATATATATATATATATACATATATATATATATATATATACTTATATATATATATGTATATAAATATGTATGTATATGTATATATATATATATATATATATATATACATGCACGCATACGTTCAATTACTAAAAAAAATAAAGATATATTTACATTGGTGCAAAACCCTTCTGTACTTATCACTCCTTCACAATGTTCATTCATCTTCCTCGAGCATCCTTACTCTCTTCGACACTAACCTAACCCCTTCCTCTCCGTTCTTCATCTCCTCCCCCTTCTTCCCTACCTCCGCTCCTCTCTGTTCCTGTGTTTAGTTTTCATAAGTGTAATGGCAGGTCCTGTCTTGTTTGGCAACACGGTAGTGGCTAGGCTCTCTTCGTTAATTTGTTTCCCTAGCGCCACATGTATACACACACACGTACACACACACGTACACACACACACACACACACACACACACACACACACACACACACACACACACACACACACACACACACACACACACACACACACACACACACACACCCAGGGCTGAAATAATTTCAGTATCGATGCGCTGCGGGTTGTTACTCCAACTCTCGTGGGCAGGGAGTTGTGTGTGTGCGTATAAGGTCGTAGCATTATTCATAGATCCGTCATATATGAGCTCTGAGCTCTCTTTCGGCAGGGTAATAGATGTCCAACACGTGATCCAAGACCATGGTGAATCTCTCTCTCTCTCTCTCTCACACACACACACACACACACACACACACACACACACACACACACACACACACACACACACACACACACACACACACACACACACATTTTTACAAGCCCCAGACTTGCTCTTTATTGTGTCTCATTGAATGCCTCATAAACCTTCTTGATATTTTCTTTTGGTCTCTCTTGCTACGAGTATGCACTCATGGCTGTCATAATCTCGTCCACGTCTTGTGTTTTCTTCTTTTTCTTCCCTTCATGTGTTTTTCAACAAATTGTTTTATTTTGCGATGGTCCTCTTTGATTTTAGGTATGTACCTTTGTTTATATTGTCTGGGCGTGGGTCTTTCTTATATACTGTTCAAATAACTGCTTCAGGTCTATCCAGTGTCCCTTATAATGACCCAAATTTATTTTTCTATATTCTTCTTTCTGGCTCCCAAGGTAAAGTTTATCATAAACTCAAAATGTACCGGTACTTTGTTAATGTCTCCATGTGGTATTGTGTGTGTGTGTGTGTGTGTGTGTGTGTGTGTTTGTATGTATGTATGTATGTATGCATGTGTGTATGTATACGTGTGTGTGTGTGTGTGTGTGTATGTATGTATGTATGCATGTGTATGTATGTATGTATGTATACATGTATACGTGTGTGTGTGTGTGTGTGTGTGTGTGTGTGTGTGTGTGTGTGTGTGTGTGTGTGTGTGTGTGTGTGTGTAAGCGTGTGTGTGTATGTGTAAGCCCGTGTGTGTATAAGCGTGCGTGTGTGTGTGTGTATGTGTAAGCGTGTGTGTGAGTGCATGTATACGTACCTGGCGCCTGCACATGTTTGTTCACAAGATGACACAAGAACAGATAAGCTCCCTCATAGGTATTCACAACTCCGCACATGAAAGCATGAGCCTTGCCGTGGTCATTAGTCCTCCACGGGCTGACAGACGCTGACAGATGTGCCAATGAGAGACGTCTAGATTGTGCCTAGCTGACAGCCGAAGAGCAGTCAAGGGACGGGTCCCCCCATGGCCACTCTTTGAAGGCGGTCTTTAAATAGAGCGACGCGGTCTTGGAATAGATCCCACGGGTCTATTCGTGTCGTAGCGTCACGGTGACGTTTGTGGAAGGAGGTGAGTGGGGATCAGAAGTGGGGAGTTGATGCAGGGTGTGTTTGGGACTGAAACTTTTTTTTTCATCCACGAGGAGCTAAGATGAGAGGGAGGAAAGGGTAGTAGATGGGAAGAGAGGTGGGGAGTTGATGCAGGGTGTGTTTGGGACTTTTTTTAATCCACGAGGAACTAAGATGAGAGGGAGGAAAGGGTAGCGGATGGGAGTGGAACGGGTGGAAGTGGATATGTGCCTTTTGACTTGGCTACCTCACTTATGAGGGGGAAAAATCCTTGATATATGGATAGATTGGGATCACCTGAAGAATTGTCACCCCAGAATAGCCCACTTGAAGAATTGTCACCCTAGGTTAGGTTAGATTTGGATAGGTTAGGTTAGGTTAGGATAGGTTAGGTTAGATTAGATTAAGTTAGGAATCGTCACCCTAGGATGGCCCACATGAAGAATTGTGGCCTCAGAATAGTCCACCTGAAGAATTATCACGTTGTCGAAGTCTGGCGTGACAATTCTTCAAAAGAATTGCAAAAAAGCAAACACATGCATATATAAGATAGTAATGGTAACATTATCAGTAACAATAGTAATAACAATAATAAAATATTGGTAATGTACCACTCCTGAAAGAAAAGAACGAAGAACGTTCCAATTCGAAATCAGGAGTTGTAAAGAAAAAATGTCTCAAGACTCGAACTGCAGAAGAGAGATACAACCCCTTCCCAAGTGAAAAATGAAAGAAAGAAAAAAAAAAAGGAAAAAGAAAAAAAAAATTCTGGTTGTGAGTGATTGAGGAAATCGAAGTCAGCGACATTTCGAACTCAGATTTACGATCTGCTCAGAAAAACATATACACTTAACTGTAGTGTAGAGCAAAGAGATACAGTATGTTTATATAGGTTTTCTCTTTCATTTTCCATTAACCGAAACCCCGTTCTAATATATTGTGTGGTTTCAACTTAGGCAATATAATTTTCTAATTCATACCAGGAGTTTGTACATCTGTATGGAAAATTATATATATATACATATACATATGTGTGTGTGTGTGTGTATATATATATATACATATATATACATATGTATATATATATATATATATATGTGTGTGTGTGTGTGTGTGTGTGTATACATATGTATATATATATATATATATGTATATATATATATAATATATAATATATATAATATATATATATATATATATATATATATATATATATATAAATATATATATATATATATTCATCATTCAGATATATTTCCATGACTATGTGATGGCCTCCTATCCCAAACCAAGACATGTACTCTGTCATATTAGCATGTACATGTGTGTATGTGAGTGTGTTATTATGTGTGTGTGTGTATGTATGTGTGTTTATGTGTGTGTGTGTATCTGTGTGCATGTGAGTGTGTTTGTATGTGTGTGTGTATCTGTGTGCATGTGAGTGTGTTTGTATGTGTGTTTATGTGTGTGTGTGTGCGTATGTGTTTGTGTATGTATACATGCCTGAATGCGCGTGTGGGTGTGTATGTATGTATATATTCTTTTCAAAAATCTTTAATAAGGTTGTAATGAACCTTTCATTTCCTATTTGCCTCTCTATTTTGACAGCATCAGCAAACTTGTTGATTCAGTGTTTCCTTCCCCTCCCCCCTCCCCCTCCTCCTCCTGGATCATTAATGTAAATTGGCACTTCCGTACCGGATGGTACTTATCCTTTCGTTATGACTGTCGTCAGACTATTTTATTCATCACCTAGGTCATGAACCGTCTTTGGTATCCCTCTGCTATTCTGAGGTACACTTGTAACGCGGGCCATCAGTCTGTTCCCTTTATTTGTGTGTGGGACATTTAGTACCGAAAGGGTTAAGAAGAGGACAGGCGCAAGTACTGATCCTTGAGACACTCCACTTGTCACCTCCGTGTACACTCATTGTTATCCTGTTTCACCTTCCCGATCAAGAAGAATTTTTCATCACCCAAATTTTACTATTTTTCAGACCATCCCTATTTTCATGTTTCCATGACCTTTTTATCTGCTAAAGGATTTTTAGAAATCAAAGAATGTACAGTGAAGCATAACTATCATCCCAGGTTTGTCCGAAGATAGATAAACATGGCGAAATATTATGAGAATCGGCTAGAAACGATTTGCCGATTCTCATAATGTTTCGCCATGTTTAATCCATCTTCAGGCAAACCTGGGAAGATAGTTATGTGATCACTTCCTGTAGGACATCTGTGATTATGACAATCTCGAGCGGTTGTTAGCAAATCATTTACTCTCTATCTTTCTCTTATGTCATGTCTAATATTCTAGTGCAAACCTAGGCATTTATGCGTGCGTGTCTGTGTGTGTATTTACTTAATTTTAGTACACAGGAAAGAAGCACGATATCTTACTAAGCTACAAATTAATGTATAGTATTAACTTGTTCTACATCCTAATTTTCTTATATTTGAATTCATATATGGGTTTGAGTAACTGTGTGTGTGTGTGTGTGTGTGTGTGTGTGTGTGTGTGTGTGTGTGTGTGTGTGTGTGTGTGTGTGTGTGTGTGAGAAAGATTCACCATTGTCTTGGATCACGTGTTAGACTCGTGATCGACAGCTATCTCCCTCCCGGAAGAGAACTCAGAGCTCGTGTACCGTGACCTTACACGCACACACCTCAACTCCCCGCCCATGAGAGTTGGAGTAACGACTCACAGCGCAGCGATACTGAAATTACTTCAGCCCTGGGCGGGATTCGAACCAGGACTTCCGTAGTGGCAGCCGGGAATTCTATCTCTGCGCTACGAGTGTGTGTGTGTGTGTGTGTGTGTGTATGTGTGTGTATGTGTGTGTTTGTGTGTGTGTATGTGTGTGTTTGTGCGTGTGTATGTGTGTGTGCATGTGTGCGTGTGGGTGTGAATGTGGCTAAACCATATTTTCATTCCACATTGATAAAGTCACCACTAAGAGGAATGATCATAATTTGGAGGTTAAAAATACAAAGGATATTTCATTTATCATCGGTCCAAGTAAAAGTAGCTAATGCCAAAAATGCAAAACAGAACTCGAGTTGGCAGGCGTTACGTCCCTGGATTCACCAGCTGCAGTGATTTTTGACGTAGTGGTTAGCAAACACCATTCCCGTTCATTACCATGAATGTACCAGGTGTTCAGTACATGTAACAGGCAACAAGCGAGCACCTGTATCGTATATCATAGTCACTGCATTCCAAAATAATAGACCATGGGCTACGGACTACCTACCACAGACCACCCGCTTTCACGGGATAAGTATCTGTGGGAGAGGAAGAGAAGTCTGTAGGAAAGTGAAATGATAGTTCCATATAAAAAGGGAGTTTCTTGACCCTCAGCGCTTTTTAGATATATTCATTGTCTCTGAATGTTAGTGAGTCTGTTTTTATGGTTGATCTTTAGTATACGGTAATGCCCCGATTAAAAAAAATATATATAAAAATAGCGAAACCTCTCACAAGCTTATCACCAAAGTAGGATGATAGTTTTGGGGTCACCCGAGGAGGACAACGTTCCTTGGGTTCGTATCTTCTTAATCGCGCTCACGAACGCCGTAATCCTTTATCATCTCATGTTCTTATGTTCTTCTGTTCATTTCTTGGCATCTAACCCCTTTCCCCACCGAACGTCCCAAAAGTTTATAGCATACGCTCGCCTCTAAGGCATTTTCTCCCCATTTTTACAACTCAAGCCAATTCAGAACCTCTACTGTTAAGTGCCTAGATAACATGGTGTGACAAGGAAACATGAAGAAAGGACAATGCATTGAATACTGCCCAGAGTTCTAAAAACTAATCGACACGTTTATGTATCTCGTTCCCACGCAACCTTAACCTTGTTTTCTGGAATCTGGATTCAGGTTTACAGATATTTACGAGTACGTGAGACATACAACTGGATTCATTTCTAAGTACTACGATAGTTACCGTTTCTCGCAAAGATGTGTCAGGTACGTTTCATAATATCGTACAATTACGACCTGAGTAAGATCCGAGATCGTAAATGACTCGTTTATGTCGTAAAGATACGACTCGTAAATCCAGGCCACGAATAAGAATATCGACCCGTGTAGTACCCACAAGTGAAGCTAGCTGTATTTTTCAGCCACTCTCGTAAATGAGACAGTAATGTTCAGTGCCAGATGGACCTATGTAACAAGCCAGTTTTCGACACAAGTGAGACCTGTTCTCGGTGCAAGGTTCTTTAGTGCTTTCCTGTCCCTCTGCTCTCTTTCTCTCTCTTTTTGCTCCTTTTCGCCACATTAACCTCTAGCTCTTTAGTCCTTCTCTTTATTTCCTGTTTGCCTACGTGCCTATCTTCTTTTCTTGTTTTCGTCTGTTGAGTAAAGTATGTTTACTTACATAAACATACATATGACTGAGTAGACATATACATACAGGCAGACAGACAAATACAGTTACATAAACATACACAAACAGGAACGCGTAGGTTCACACACACACACACACACACACACACACACACACACACACACACACACACACATACACACACACACACACACACACACACACACACACACACACATACATATACACACACACACACACACACACACACACACACACACACACACACACACACACACACACACACACACACACACACACACACACACACACACACACACACACACACACACACACACACACACACATCCGTAAGTACGCACATACGCACGCGCACACAC
>NC_134790.1:12571103-12576103 GCF_046742065.1 Oratosquilla oratoria
AGAATTCTGTTTTCACCCTTGATGTCGACAGCCGATTACTTCTTCTCCTTCTTCTTCTTTTTCTTATGCTTCTTCTACTTCTTAGTCCTCTTCTTCTCATTCTTCTTCTTCTTCTTCCTCGTCTTTGTCTCCTAATTCTTCTTCGTCTCCTCCTCCTCCTTCTTCTTCTTCTTCCTCGTCTTCGTATTCTTCCCTTCCTCCACCTCCTCCTCCATCTTCTTCTTCATCATCTTCTTCTTCTTTTTCTTCTTCTTCTTCTTATGCTTCTTCTACTTCCTCGTCCATCTTCTTCTCATTCTTCTTCTTCTTCTTCCTCGTCTTTGTCTTCTCATTTCTTTTCGTCTCCTCCTCCTCCTCCTCCTTCTTCTTCTTCCTTGTCTTCGTCTTCTTCCCTTCCTTCTCCACCTCCTCCACCTTCTCCTCCTCCATCTTCTTCTTCTTCTTATTCTCTTTCTTCTTCTTCTTCCTCTAATTCTTCCTCCTCGTCTTCGTCATCACATTCCTTTTCGTCTCCTCCTCCTCCTTCTTCTTCTCCGTCCTCCTCGTCTTCGTCTTCCTCCCTTCCTCCTCCACCTCCTGCTCCTCTTTCTGTATATTCTTCTTCTTCTTTTTCTTCTTCCTCTAATTCTTCTCCATAGTCTTCCTTCTTCTGATTCTCCTCCTTCCTCTAATTCTTCTTCTTCTTCTCCTCCCCTCTTCTTCTTGTCCTTCTCTTCCTCCTTCCTCCTCCTTCTTCTTCTTCTTTTTCTTCTTCTGAATCCTGGAAGTCCATCGAAGTCTTTGAGGAAGTTTCTGCAGTTTAAACAACGAAACTTCCCTACTGTTTCGTATCTTCAACTCAACTTCGGTCTTGCTAATTTGAACCACTTCACACCAACTTCACCACTGTGATGACTTTATTCTGGCTGCTGTTAGACAATTTCCATTAAAAATTTGAAGGCTCTTTCGACCTATTAGGGTGAAGAGCCTACGCCAGGAGATGCTGAGTAGCTGCGGCCGTAGCCGTCACCTTTGCCCTATTACGCACTTTAGGGACTGTCGGAGGGGCAGGTCACTTAACAGTCACTGATGGGAATCGGAGAAGAGTGCGGGATTCGAACCCACAGCTAAGCGAATGCGAGGCCAGCACAAGCAGACAACCTATGTACCCCCAAGAGAAGGAATTCTGTGATTTAATTTTTGCTGCCGCCAGACGATTTTATTCATCTGAGAAGAGTCCCATTGGCCCGAGGAACCCCATCCACGGTACGATCAGGTCTTAAGGCCGCAGGACAGATCTGGTCGGATCCGACCAGATTGAATCGTGTATGGCGGACGAACCAAAATCAGTTCGGATCGGATCGGATCGGATCAGTCCAGCGGCCTTGAGACCCAATCTCACCGTGGATGGGGTGCTATAGGGTTAAATCTCGATCATTTTGATTCCTCAACCTAAATTCACCTCAACAGAACCAAACCCGCTTATGACTCGCTGCTTCAAATTTCCATCGACATCAAACCACAAAACTCATCAGGTCATTTCCCTTTCAATTTCCCCCTTTCACCTGACTGGTGCCGATATCAATTGGTTTGTTTGTATTCACGGACGATGAAGCTTTTCGTTTCATTATTGAGTTTGATGGAGAACCTCTGAGAGCTCTTCTTCCGTCAGCAGGTCTTCTCTTCGCTCACGTTCTTCGATCTCGCGGTCTCCCCTCTCTACGAACTCCTGGAGGCTGAGGTTCTTCGAGTAGACTTCTTCGCCGCCATAGTAAAGACTCGGTGAAATTAGAATAGAGACCGAGCTGGTACCGTCGGGGAACCTCCAGGTCGTGAATCGGGTCGTTCCTTTTGTACGGCCTGGTTGGCTCGATGCTATCGCCTTTGCTTCATGATAAGCAGTCGCTACGGCAAGGGTTCGAGTCCTGGCGGTGGAGCTTATTTCCATATATATACATATACATATATATGAATATATATATATACATATATATATATATTTTTTTTTGTGTAGCCAGGTAGGATATTTTCTTGCAGGCAGACGAGGTTAAATGCTATTGAAGATTCATTTTTGATTATCTTCTTGCGTATAGTCTCTATACGACGAATAGTTGACTTATCATTTTCTGTAAGTCTGTTTAGGAGATCTCTTATATTGGCCGACGTTTCGGAACTCTCTTGTTCCATCTTCCAGGGCGATATGATGTGTCAAGTTTTCTGTGTAGGTTATATATGGGATGTACGGATCATGGACACTGTGTCGAGGAAAAGTTGGATGCTCATTGGTGGATGGTAGCCAATGAGCGTGCGTTGTTTTCACTCGCGGGGGGGTGGTCTCTCCCAGTGGGCGAAGCGATGGGGTTCGTTGGTCGCTTAGCACTTAGTCTTTTGCTAGATGGCAAGACCCGTAGGTCTTCCACCTGGATGTTGATTGATGGCTGCTTTGCTTGAATGTAGAGTGCTTCAAGGAATAGCAACCTTCGTGGATCTCTTTCTCTGTCAATGATTGTTGTGTTGTGGTCCAGATCTTTTCTTGTTAGTGGTCTGTTGAGTTTGGTAGTATGGTGGGACTTTATGGATCCGTTACTCAAATGGCATGTCAGGCGTCTTGTAAGCTTAGTGGTTGTCATACCAATGTAAGAATGAGGTCCACACTCCTCACTATTGCAGCTATATTGGTATACAACATGGTCTTCTTGTAACTCTGTTTTCGTTGTGTTGGGGCGATTACGTATCATTAGTTGGGATGTCTTCTTTGTCTTGTAATATATGATGATCTGGATGTGTTTTGCTGGGTCGGTGGGTAGTACATTCTTGTGAATAATGTCCTTTATGATCTTCTCGTCTGCTTTGTATTCTGTGGACATATGGCTTTTGTAGTAGATTTTTATAGGTTTCTTTTCGCTTGTGGTGTTTCTGTCTTCGTCGGTGTACCATTTGTTTAAATGTGTTTGTATTGCTTGTGATACATCTGAGTTTGCGTATCCATTGTTGATAAGTACTTGTGTGATTCTCTCCAGTTCTTGGTGGGTTTGTGTCCAGGTGGAGCAATGCGAGAGGGCCCTTCTAACGTAAGCGCCGATGGTGGATTGTAGGTAGCGCTTCGGGCACTCGCTATTTCCGTTTAAGCAGAGTCCAGTGCTTGTCGGTTTGGTGTATACTGTGGTTACGAAGCCTGTATTTCGAGCGGTGACGAGGACATCAAGGAAGGGGAGGCACCAACTACGTCCCCACAAAAGATCAAGAAGAACTGTTAAATATGGGACTCAACTGCCACTTCCTCTCGAAGCCACAACCACACCGAAAGCGACTTGAGATAGAAGTCCTCCTCGATGATATTCAACAACTTGAACAGACTGGACAAGTTAGCACTAACCCAGATCTTCAACCATCCCTTCTTGCTGAAGCTGGAAAAACCCGAGGAACTTACCATAGTAAGCTGATTAATAAATACCATCACATCGCCGCAAAGCAACTACGCGAGAACCCAGACATTACCATCAGACGGGCTGATAAGACCGCCGCCTATGTTATCATCAGCAAAGAAGAGTATATCCAAAAGATGAACACCATATTCAATGACACCACCAAATTCATGAAGATAACACGCAACCCAACCGAGGCCATTAAAAAGAAACTGAACAACCTCATCTCAAGTATCCACGCAAAAGCCGGAAGCCAAAGATTCCCGAAACTCACTGGCGAGTACACACCAGGATATGCCTTTGGCAACATCAAGACACACAAAGAAGGCAATCCCATAAGACCCATAATTTCACAAATACCTACCGCCACATATCCCATAGCAAAGAAACTAAATGAGCTTCTCACTCCTTACGTCCCAAGCACATACACACTTACTTCAGCCTCTGATTTCCTGGAAATCTTAAGGGATGCTCCTCCAGTAGAAAATGCCTCCATCGCATCGCTGGATGTGGAAAGTCTCTTTACCCACGTCCCAATAAATAAGACCATCGATTTCATCTTAAAACGAGTATACCACAGCAATGGCACAAAGCCTCTTGACATCCCAGAAAACACCTTGAAAAAACTACTCGAAATTTGTACAAAAGAGGCCCCCTTCACCTCTCCCAGTGGACAGCTTTACAAGCAGATCGACGGTGTAGCAATGGGAAGCCCTCTCGGTGTCTTATTTGCCAACTTTTATATGGGTACCATTGAAACCGAGGTCCTCGCAACAGCTCGACCCTCATTATACTGTAGATACGTGGATGATATCTTCGTACAATTAAAAGATATCGATGAACTACAAGACCTGAGGAATCGATTCATCGCAGCCTCAGACCTCAATTTTACTTACGAGGAAGAAAATAATGGATGCCTCCCCTTCCTTGATGTCCTCGTCACCGCTCGAAATACAGGCTTCGTAACCACAGTATACACCAAACCGACAAGCACTGGACTCTGCTTAAACGGAAATAGCGAGTGCCCGAAGCGCTACCTACAATCCACCATCGGCGCTTACGTTAGAAGGGCCCTCTCGCATTGCTCCACCTGGACACAAACCCACCAAGAACTGGAGAGAATCACACAAGTACTTATCAACAATGGATACGCAAACTCAGATGTATCACAAGCAATACAAACACATTTAAACAAATGGTACACCGACGAAGACAGAAACACCACAAGCGAAAAGAAACCTATAAAAATCTACTACAAAAGCCATATGTCCACAGAATACAAAGCAGACGAGAAGATCATAAAGGACATTATTCACAAGAATGTACTACCCACCGACCCAGCAAAACACATCCAGATCATCATATATTACAAGACAAAGAAGACATCCCAACTAATGATACGTAATCGCCCCAACACAACGAAAACAGAGTTACAAGAAGACCATGTTGTATACCAATATAGCTGCAATAGTGAGGAGTGTGGACCTCATTCTTACATTGGTATGACAACCACTAAGCTTACAAGACGCCTGACATGCCATTTGAGTAACGGATCCATAAAGTCCCACCATACTACCAAACTCAACAGACCACTAA
>NC_134790.1:12581103-12583603 GCF_046742065.1 Oratosquilla oratoria
CTCACACAATCTATTTATCATATACCAGTCAGGAACAAAGGTTTATAGTTTAGGAATTTTTCCTTCTTTCCGCTTTTGAAAATTGGCATCACATTGACCTTCTTCCAGTCCCGAAGCGCTTTCTCCTCTTCCAGGGAGCGTATAATTAGCTCCTGGATCTTGTCCCCTAAATGATCTCTGCATTCCTTCAGCATCCAGCTCGACATCCCGCCAAGCCTTGGGGGGAGTTTTTACCTTCAGGTTTAGTTTATAAACTTCCTACAGTTCTACACTTTTAGGATTGTGTTCGATTGTTTGTATGTCCATTTTCATATGAGAGAGAGAGAGGGAGAGAGAGAAAGAGAGAGAGAGAGAGAGAAAGAAGAGAATGAGATAGGGGAGATAAATAGATGGATTGTAAAATAAAATAAAACAAGACTCATTGTTTACCGTCGAATTTTAAGGAGCCAGTGATCTTTTTATTATTATTATTATTATTATTATTATTATTATTATTATTTATTATGATTATTATTATTATTATTATTATAATTTTTATTATTATTATTAATATTATCATTATTATTATTATTATTATAATATTACTGCTACTACTACTACTACTACTACTACTACTACTACTACTACTACTACTACTACTACTACTACTACTACTACTACTACTGACTGACTGACTCAAAGCCAGCTGGTCTGCTGTTTAGTTTGACTGAAATTGTGTTACGCGTCAACCTGACAACAGGGCGATCCAAACCCCTCCCATATACAGCAAAACTCTTTTACTCTGACACGTCGCACGAAATCCCTCATCTCTCTCTCTCCATAACGGAAATTGCATTGACTTGTTCAAATTCGTTCAAACCAAAGTCAGAAAACATTGGACATGATTGGCAGAAATTAACGAAAGAACAGAAAACGGCGTGGCCACTTGACAATCAATATCAACTCCGAGTGTCTGATTGATTGATCGAATAATCACGTGACCAGATCGCGTGGACGCTTGTGGGCGACAATTAACAGAGCTTGGTAAGGCTGTCATGCCATCGCTGCTGAGATCCGCCACGGAATGACAAATAACCTGAGCGTTATTTGGGTGTTTTTTTTTGGTGGTGATTATCGTTTGTTATTGACCAAATCGATGTGATTACCTGTCATATGGGGGATCTTAATTACTCGTCACTGATATCGCCCTTAATTAAAACGAACCATTTTCATCTCACGCGCATCAGTTAACCACAATCATTCCCCCCCCGGGCCCCTCTCGATTATCGTCCTCAATGAGATCTTGTCCTTGACTACTATGCTTTGACAACTAGTTCTTCAAGCCTTGTTTACACGGGGCAAGTTGAGAGGCAAGTCAAGTGTGCAAGTTACTTGAACTAGAGGAAAGCGACCAAGTACATGTTCACACAGGTCAAGTCAGAGACAAGTGGCCTGTGTAAACTTGCACACTTGACTTGACTCTCATCTTGCTCCGTGTAAACGATGCTTAAGGACGTAATCTACAAACCATGAGTTCTTAGTAAACTATCTAGCGATAGTTAGACCCATCCTTGACTGTACTGTCTCTATCCTATAGAATGGATATCAATACAGAGGATAATGACCAAAATTATACATGGGCTTAGAAATTTATCTTATGAAAACAGGCTTACCTACCTTAACTTGCACTCTAGAAACACGTAGAGTGTGGAAATGATCTAATAGAGGTATTCAAATGGATCAAGGGCTTTAACAAGGGGGATGCAGGTAAGGTCATCATACTAAGACAATAGAGTAGAACTCGTAGCAATGGGTCTAAGCTGGACAAATCCAGGTTTAAATAGAAATAGACAAGAACTGGTTTACTAATAGAGTGGTTAACAAATGGAATAGATTTAGTAACCATGATGTAGTGAGCGCTAAAACAACTGGTTGTTCTCAGAGAGGATAAGATAACTTTATGAATGGGGATGACAGGTGGTTAGGGACATGGAACTGCCTAATGTAGGCCTTATGGTCTCTTGTAGTCTCTTCCATTCTTATGTTCTTAAGGTCTTGTGTTAATCGGGAGTAGATGACTGGGGGGAGGTGGGGAGGGGGAAGGGGGGAAGGGGGGGGACGAAATCCCCAAGAGAGAAGTAGGAACTGGTGCAAATATTCACGAGAATTAACGACCCCTGCGGTTAAGACACTGATCTTAAACTGAATGAAATCGTGTGGCGTTAAAAAAAAAAAATTGTCTAATGCGACAAATTAGTTCCAATCTGCAACAATAGCAATTGACGATTATGACCCCTTTGTTGAGTGTGTCGGTTCTCCGTAAAATGTATTTTTGAGGCGACATTAATAACTTGCTTGATTAAGTAGTCTCGATTAATAATGTTCTCGATTGAGTTATCTGTATTAATGATTACGTCGACTGAGATGTCTTGAGTAAGCCTTAATGCACAATTAGATTTTTTTTTTCTCTTTAATATCAAACTATTTTTTTTTTCTCTTTTTTTTAGGAACCTGTTCTCTT
>NC_134790.1:12586103-12603603 GCF_046742065.1 Oratosquilla oratoria
GGACTCGTGATCGACAACTATTCCCCTCCCGGAAGAGAGCTCAGAGCTCACATATGACCGATCTATGGGTAATAATGCGACCTTACACGCACACACACCTCCAGACCCCGCCCACGAGAGTTGGAGTAACGACTCGCAGCGCAGTGGTACTGAATTTTTTCACCCCAGGGCGGGATTCGAACCCGGATCACTGTAGTGGCAGCCGGGAGCTCTACCAACTGCGCCACTGAGTCGTGTTTGTGTATGTGTGTGTGTGTGTGTGTGTGTTTGTGTGTTTGTATGTGTGTGTGTTTCCGTTAATCAGTGGTAATTGCGTGAAATCACGGCACCCGGTGTAATTGGGTTCTTAGAAACGTCACCTACAGTGTTGGTCATCTCGGCTCCAGAGGAGCTTCGGCCATTGTTGTGCCTCTGGGCTTTGTCCTGTCTCGCGTGCAGCGATCGGGACTGTTGGTGTTTGTGGACACAGTCTTTGTCTCTCATCCCATGTGGAAATATTGGGCTGGTACGTATTGCATGATAGCTGAAGTCTGTGATCACTCGCACACACACATACACACTCACAAACGTATACAAACACGCGTGCACACACACACACATGTATACATATGTATATATATAAATACATACATACATACACACATATATATGTGTATACTTATATATGTGTGGTAAATGGAAGTGAAGTATGTGGGGATGCAATGGGTGGGAGTGGATTTATGCCTTTGACTTTGGCTACCTCCCTTGTAAGGGGAAAAATCCTTGGTGTATGTATGTTGTGTGTGTGTGTGTATATATATATATATATACATATATATATATACATATATATATATATATACATATATATATATATACATATATATATATACTGTATATACATATATATATATATATATGTATGTATGTATATATATACACATATGTGTCCGTATACACGCACACATACACAGACTCACCAGTTTCTACGAGGAAAGATGAATAGACAAAAGAGAGAGGGGTAATGAGCTTGAAGTCATCCTACTGGATATTTGTCAACGGAATTCCTCTGGAGTCGGTGCTCGGACCAGTTGTTGAGGCGAAGACGAATGTCAAAGTACTGGACTTAAAAAAAAAAAAAAAAAAAAATTACGAGTACAGTGTAACTCCGTGATGTTCATCCAAAGGGGATTAATAAGGTTTAGATTTTTTTTTTCTTTTTAGAATTGTAGATAGAGACAATTTAGAAATATCTCACGGAATAGACGATGGTGACTTGCAATCGCACAAACGAAAATAGAAAGAATATATGACGAATATATTTAATCTAGAACAATGTACAACTGAAAATAGAATATTTGATTAATATATTTAATTTGAAACAATGTTAGAAAGAACTATATTCTATTAGGAGAAAAGTACCCAATTTTTTCATTAAAGTAATTTTGTTTTTTCAATACAAAAATTCTTACCTAAATAGTACAGTACAAGAGAACAGGCTTACATCTCAGAAAGGAAACCTATCTTCTTATTTTGAGATCTTAGCATTCTAGAACACTAGAAGGGCAGGTTATCAAGCAAAAAAAAAAAAAATGTCAGAGATGTCAGCTTGAAGACAGGCTAAAGAGGAACAAAATTTTGACATTTATGACTCTGCAAGACTTTGAGTAAATACCATGGGCATAAGACTGCATATATGAATTATGTGTGTTTAGAAAGAGATCAACTAGGAATTGTGCTAGAAATGTGCATATCATCCTGAGCGATGTGAAAATAAAAAATCCTTTGTACATCTGTTAAATGTCATCTTGCCAAAAACCACAATTAAACTAAATTCTATTCGACTTCGTATTTATTCTTATTTATCGTGGTTTTATAATGACTATTTTTTTAATTGGCCCTTAAAAATATTGTGTATATTCATCTGTTACCCCCATTCCTCTCTTGTAGAAAAACCAAGGCCCCTAGATAGCCGTCCACGGCCGCCCATAAATCACTTAAGGAAGAGATGTCGTGAGAGTGTTATGTATCAGAAAACATAAGCAATCAATATACAATATATATTTCTTCTGGCTAACTACATATGATTTTGTTCTTTAAGAACATCAGAATGAAGACTGCAAGAGACCATAAGGCCTACTCTAGGCAGTGCCATGTCCCTTACCACCTGTCGTCTCATCTTCTCTTAAAAAAATATATATATATATCAGCGCTCACTAAATGGTTTACTAAGTCTATTTCGTTTATTAACCACTCTATGGGTAAACCACTTTTTGTCTATTTCCTACGTAAACCTAAATTTCTCCAATTTAAATCCATTACTACGAGTCCTGTCCTGCTGTCTTAATATGATGACCTTGCCTGCATCACCCTTGTCAAAGCCCTTGACCCACATGAATACCTATATTAGATCACCCCGTACTCTGTGTCTTTACAGAGAGTGTATGTTAAAGTGCTTAAACCGGTCTTTGTATGGTAAATTTGTATATTAGACACACTAAACGTTATCTCCATTATCACTAAGCAGTGGGTCACTAACTGTGGTCCAGAGAATCTTAGTGGACCGTAGAGCCTCACTAATGGGACTACAAGCCGAGAGTTAGTGAGAGTTGATGGATGTTTAGCGATCTGATTTAGTGTCAGAGAACAGCGAGGCATAAGTACAGAACATGTGCAGAAAGAGGTTTGAGATTCCCAGCACCAAACCATTTGACCAAGTTTAAATAAATATCTTCAGGATACTCCATAATTTATTCAATTCACGGAAACCCTTATGTATATCTCATGGTTAAAAGAAAAAAAACTCTAGAGAAAGTACAGCAAAATATCAGGCTTTCACTGTAGCACTGTTGTCACTAGATTCTGTTAGTTTAAGCTCACCGTCACTACAGAGGCCAAAGCATCATGGGGAAGACTGATATGACGAGAATGACGACAGAGATCTGGTCGTAAAATTCGTGGATTGTCAACACAAAATTCTAAGGTCGTGTGTACGTTCGTCCGTGTGTGTGTGTGTGTGTGTGTGTACGTCCGTGTGTGTGTGTGCGTGCGTGCGTGTGTGTGCGTGTGTACGTCCGTGTGTGTGTATGTGTGTGTGCGTGTGTGTGTGTGTGTGTGTGTGTGTGTGTGTGTGTGTGTGTGTGTGTGTGTGTACCTATGCCCCCATTTCCTTCAAAATTAGTGACGATTTTTTTTTTAATACTTTCTTGGTCTAAAACTTCCTCTAGTTATGTTTCCCTACCCCTCCCCTCACCCCCACCCTCCATCCTAGATTATTTGGTGTTCTAGGTGGTTAGGACGTCTTGTTTGAAGGAAACATTGTGGATAAATCTGAAAACTGCGAATTTTATGGTCACTCTGATATGCATATGCATGTCCATGCGCACGCAGGCATGCGCATATGCACACATGAAGGTATGTATGTATACACACACGCGCACACGTACACACACACACACACACACACACACACACACACACACACACACACACACACACACACACACACACACACACACACACACACACACACACACACACACACACACACACACACACACGCAAATACATGCATGTACACACACTCTCACACACAATCACAAACATATACATAAACACAAGACGCGTACACACACACACATACACACACATACACGCTCATACATATACATGCATGTACACACGCACTCACACACAATCACAAACATATACATAAACACAAGACGCGTACACACACACACACACACACACACACACACACACACATACACACGCATACATATACATTCATATACACACGATCTTACACACAATCATAAACATATACATAAACACAAAACGCATACACACACACATACACACACATGCACATACACACGCATACATATACATGCATGTACACACGCACTCACACACAATCACAAACATATACATAAACAAAAGCGCGTATACACACACATACACACGCATACAAATACATACATGCACACACGCACTCACACACAATCACAAACATATACATAAACACAAAACGCGCGCACACACACACACACACACACACACACACACACACACACACACACACACACACACACACACACACACACACACACACACACACACACACACACATACAGGGAGAGAGAGAGAGAGAGAGAGAGAGAGAGAGAGAGAGAGAGAGAGAGCCACGTTACATTGATATTTATCGGTGAAGTATCATTACCCACCAATAACTATTGTATATGCATACATATTCACACACACAATACATATATGCATGTGTATATTCATACATATATGTATACGTATGTTTATGTGTGCGTATATGTGTGTGTATGCGTATACATATGTACGTGTTTATGGATGTATATGTTATTGTATGTGTACATGTATGTATACATATATGCGTATATGTATGTGCATATGCACATATGTATGGATCTGTATATTTATATATGTGCAGTATGTGTGAAACCCTCAAAGATCAGTAGTTAGCGTCTTTGCCTGGAACACTTGAGGTCCGAATTCGATCCCCGGGAGGTGCAAGAGAGTCGTTCCACTCTGACCTTCGCTGCTTCCCAACCCCTCCCTGCAACGGCGGACATCGAAGAGGGGCCGTATACCAGTGTTGCCACGTCAGTGTTGACACGTCGTTAGCATGATGGAGCCGGTGGAGCATTGGTTTCAGGCTCTATGCATAGCCAGAGGTAGTCGTTTATCCGAGCAGGACTAAAGGAACGCGGTAAGGTACAGTCGCAGCATCAAGTCCATCAGAATGGCCCGTTGGTTCTGCATCGGTTGACCACTACGCTCATTCTCACAGAGCAAATAAATAAATAAATAAATAAAATGAAATAAAATAAGATTATAGATAAGAAAATAAAAAGTAATAATAATGATAATGATGATAATAATAATAATAAATCAAGAAATAAATACAAATATATTTTGAATTTTGTATAGATCCTGAATCAAGATTTTAATTGATCAAACTCGCTTCCTCCGTGCAGTGAAGGACTAATGACGTCACATCGCCCGTCTTGACGTCACATGAAATCTGACCAGATGACTTTTTTTCTGTGTGTGTGTGTGTCATCATAGTCTTGAATGTCGTGCTGGAATAGTGATCACCAGTCTCTACCTTCCCGAGTGAGAGCTCGGGGTCATTTCCCACACACCTCATACCCTTGCTCAAGGGTGACAGTAATAGCATGTAGTATTAATGACATCTGTTCCAGCTTCTAATGCGGCTGGAACCCGGGACCTCAAGTGTGGGATCCTAGAGCTTTTACCACTGCACCAGCAAGTCTTTTGTGTGTGTGATTCACCATGGTCTTGGATCACGTGTTGGACTCGTGATCAACAGCTATTTCCCTCCCGGAAGAGAGCTCAGAGCTCATATATGACCGATCTATGGGTAATGCTGTGACTTTACACGCACACGCGCACACACCCAACTCCCACAGCGCAGCGATACTGAAATTATTTCAGCCTTGTGCGGGACTCGAACCCGGACCGCCGTAATGTTAGCCGGAAACTCTAACCACTGAGCCACGAGGTGTGTGTGTGTGTATGTGTGTGTGTGTGTGTGTGTGTGTGTGCGCGCGTGTACGTGTGTGTACGTACGCGTGTGTGTGTATGTGTTTACGTACGTGTGTATCTGTGTGTATATGTGTGTGGGCGCGCGCGTGTGTATGTACGTGTGCGTGTGTGCGTGTGTACGCGTGAACGTGTGCATGTAATCTCCCGGGAATGTAGATTTGTCCGAGCGAAAGACTATTTTCACCGTAAGATTACACGGGCATTCATAGGTGCATATCCTTTTGCATGCTTAATTGCGCTAATTACACATGACTGCGGTAAATATAATTGTCTTTTTTTTGCATATAAGCAAAGGCCAGGAACATCATCCGGGTTCTCATGTGTACGCATATAAGTATCTACTTGTGATATTTTGTGTATTTTATAGAAAATAATACACATGTGACATGTTTATACATAATCTCTCGCGCGGATTATTATTCGTAAAATGGAAGTGCATATACACGTAGCTATATACTTGGGACTACAAACAATATGATACCAATAAAAAAGAAATATATATATATATTTTTGGCAAGAGGTTTGTGAATTATCACCATTTCTTCTTATCGTTTATTATGATATGTATTGTGTTTTTGTTGTTATTGTTATTATTATTATTATTACTATTATTAATATTATTGTCATTATTATTATTATCATTATTATTATTATAATTACTATTATTATTATTACTATTTATTATTATCGTTATTACTATTATTATAATTATTATTATCATTAATATTATCATTGTTATTAATATTGTTATTATTATTATTATTTCCATTATTATTATTATTATTATTATTATTATTATTATTATTACTATTATTATTATCATTAGTATTATCATTATTACTATTATCATTATGATTATTGTCATCATTATTAATATTATCATTATTATTAAAATTGTTATTATTATTATTACCATTACTATTATTATTATTATTATTATTATTATTATTATTATTATTACTATTACTATCGTCATCATCATTATTACTGATATTAATTACCCTATCTCAATCACATTCTGGTCCGCTGTAAGCTGACTAAAATCTTCTGTCTCAAAGAGATGCAAAAGTTCTCTATTGCACAACTTGATTGAGAAAGAGATAATTACTTCTACGATCCTTTTTTACGACCTTTTATTGTGTAAACAAAAATTGGCGATCAATTCGCCATGGAGGCACTAGACTATGCAAATATACGAATTCTAGTTGATAGCAAAATAGTGACTTTGCTTGAAGAGGGAGAAGGAGAATACGTTTTCTAAAATCACTCCTTATCGAATGGGCTGAGGTCTAGAATATATATTTTTTTTCTTTCGTTAAACATTTTGCTGAGTTTTATTGTTGGTTTGGTAGTTTGGCCTATCTGCCTTCAAGTAATTTAATCCACATCAAAGTCAAGCTTGATAAGTTCCAGTAAAAATTTGCATCTCATTATAATCGTTAATTATTTTAATGGCCGTGGTTCTATAGTATTAATTGTTGGAATCTCATTGAGAAAACAGCTCATAAGACTGGTCACCATGAAAGGAATCAGTGGGGATAAACCAGCCTCAGTTGTCAGACCTGCCCTGCTATGGACGTACTGTGCCTTGCTGCATTGCTTCTGATCCGAACAGTGGGGCGGGAGCCAGGGATGTCCCTTCATCCACAAGGAGCTAAGAAGGGACTATAAATGGGTGTTGGATAAGCTACCTTTTTATAAGGTGGAAAGAACCTTTTGGTATATGTACATACAGTCACGAGCAAAATTTTTTGACAAACACAGAGTTTTCCATGATACAAAAAAAGAAAAATGTCATACATTTTTTTAATCTATACAAGAAAATTACCCAACTGCAAGGTAAAGACTACATAGAGAAAAATATCACTTACTCGACAAAAAAAAAAATCATATTGATGTGAGAATTGGAACGTGAGGTCAAGACTTTTGCTTGTTGCTGTACATAGGATTAGTCTAAGCCTTTATCATGATCACATGAGAAATATTCAAGTATGATTTGCACCCTCAAGGGGCAAAACCCTTTGCACCACAATCCAAGCACCAGTAATGGTGAAAATAGTTATCAATACCAAATAACAAAAGGTGACAGACTGACGATCATAAAACAAAGCTAAATGCAGATCACCATTACAACATCAGGAAGGGACCTGACTGAATACATATGTATGTATATATATATATATATATATATATATATATATATATATATATATATATATATATATATATATATGTATATATATATATATGTATATATATATATATATATATATATATATATATATACATACGTATGTCCTTATACGGTACGTAATGAACGTAATTTGTGATTCCAATGCATTATAGCTCTCGGATTAATGAATACATAGAATAATTTCTTTCTATACGATCGACCAACCCCTTGCCTACCGGGTGATACGATTTCCTTTATACCCATTGTGCCGCAAGACGATTTCATTCAATGCCGTGGCTACCCCCCTCCATGTTGACCAACGGGGTAACTTAAATCAGTTAACCTCTTGAGTAACGGGTGGGATTTTATCATCGCTCTTGTGTCATCGGGAGATTTTATTAATTTCCGTGGTGTTCCACCGTGGACTCTGAGGAGGTTGATGGGAACTTCAGTCTGTGGAAGAGAGGGAGGGAGGGACCTTGCCCACATGCTGTATACATATGAATACATACAAATATAGACAACATATTTATGTATATATATATAACCCTGAGGACGAACCCCGGACAGGGTTCGAAACGTCGGTAATAAATTCTATTACTCTGAGTCCAGTGTTTTGAAATTTTACGATAATATATGTATATATATATATATATATATATATATATATATATATATATATATGTGTGTGTGTGTGTGTGTGTGTGTGTGTGTGTGTGTGTGTGTGTATGTATATATGTATGTATGTATATCAGTACACGATATATTTAAACAGTGAAGGCTATTGAGTGGATCAGGAACTTATGACCACGACATTACCAGGATATTCCTGAGTGTCTGGAAGGGCCTGACTTAAAAAGACCCGAACCTGACGATGTAAAAGCAACAGCTGCACCTGAATCGACACATCGCTCCTTCCACTGGTGTGTCAGGGAGTGGCAGCTTCCTGCAACATTTTCCGTGGTGCGGGTTGAGTGCTTGGTGCAGCTGCCCTGTGGATCAGCTGCCGCGTAGTCGGTCAGGCGGTGGAGGCAGCTGGAAGCTGGTCCGCCCGACGCGCGCGCACCTGCGGACCGGCTGAGTGGGTGGGCACTCCTGTTTCCCGGCGTCTGTGGTGTTACTGTCTGGTTGTACCGTGCTCGTCACCGTGACGTCATCGTGACGTCATCATCGTTAAGTACAATCTCGGGTCAAGATCGTACGGGAAATAGGTCACGTGAGGAAGTTTGTTTACAAGGAACGGAGTGAGAAAATGTCCCCGCGCGTCTTGCGTTGTTGATGTACACATTAAACAAGTCCATCAATCATTACGTCACACGCACACATCAAGATATGAACTTATACAAGTACATAACTAACCTCTTTAATATTAGATGATAAATGAATAGAATCGCCAGTGACGGCGATGTCAATCAAATAAGTCCGACTATCGTCCCCCGCTGTACCAACTGAGCCCCCGGTAGCTCAGTTGGTAGAGCGTCGGCTTTGCTACTCACAAGCCTCGGTTCGAGACCGGGGACGACTGTCGGAATTATTTGATTAGATGATAACCTAAGCACTAATCACTAGAATTACACACACGATCTCACAATATCTCACCAAAGGAGTCGAATAAACTAGAAATATTTTGCGCATCAGAAGCCGTCGGAAAGAAAATAACAAGTACCACGTGATATGTAAGAGGTTAAGGATCAGTTTGGTATGATGTTATATGTTCTAATGTGTTTTATGGATAATAACAAGAGCACTGTGGTAATTATCTCAATTTTGTGGGAATGTTTTCCACCAAAACCTCTCGTCTCTTCCCTTTTAGTTGTTATCAGTACAATACTCCGCATAACTAATGGAACATTAGTTTACATCTATATCCAGTACGTAGGAAGTCATCTGCTATTCAGCAGGTAAAGTAAATAATTAAGAAAAATAAAGAGTCAAAATCAGGGAAATAAAAATGAATATCCGGTGAAGATTAGGATCACAGCTGGCGAGTGATGATGTACCGGGTTAAGAACAATTGTTCCTCAGGGGACAATTGTTCCTCAGGGGACAATTGTTCCTCAACAGAGAAATTAAAAAGCAGGACAATGCATCAGCATTTTTTCTAGTAGGTTGGCCTAGGATAGGTTTGGTGAGATTTGGTTAGGTTTAGTTTGGTTAGATTTGGTTAACGCAGGTTAGCTCAGGTTTAGGTTAGCTTAGGATAGGTCAGGTTGGGTTAGATTAAGTTAGATTAGGGTAAATGAAATATGATTGTGTTGGGAAAGATTAGGTTAGGTTAAGTTTGGTTGTTAGAAAAAATTAGGTTAGGGAAGGCGATGCAAGGTTTTGTTATGTTTCGTTAAATTAGGTTAGGTTAGGATGTGTTAGATTCGACAAGGTTAGGATATGCTAGGCTAGAATAATTCAAGTGACGATAAGTTATGTTAGATTATATAGGTTAGATTAAATTAGGGTAGGTTAAGATATATTAGTTTTTATCAAGTAAGGATAGGTTAGACTAGAGTATGTTTAATTAGATAAAGTTAAGTTAGATTGTATAGGTTAGATTAAGTTACGTTAGGTTAATATATGTTAGTTTTTATTAAGTAAGGATAGGTTAGGATAGAATAGGTTATGTTTGATTAGGTAAAGGTAGGTTAAACTAACTGCTGAGTGAGTGTCTTCCTTTTGAGTTTTCCGCTAGTCAACAGTCCATTGATCAATTGGCCGAGGATGAAATGTCCTATGAGCAATTGTCCGCGGATCAAATGTCCTGTGAGCAATTGTCCGTGGAGGAAATGCCCTTTGAGTAATTGTCCCACATCTTGACGTAGTAGGGCGTAGCTGTCCCATTATGGGACAACTCAACAAACCACTTTCCCTTGGTAATGGAAGTCTCTGGGCGGACATCTTACACCGTCTTCTATGAGCTTCTGGATCTGTTTATATTGATATTGTAAACATATTAAATAAATGCAAAGACACCTTTACTTATATCATTCCTTGATTTATTCTATTTCATTTTATTTTGTTTTAGTTTTGTTATTATTATTATGTTTTTGCAAGTTGAATGACTTTCGTCAGAGGTTGTAAGAGACCTGCATCGAATCCACTAATTAAGTATCCGATCATTACTTCCGGTGAATTTAAAGTAAACAAACTGTATGAGAAGAAAAATTGTACTTAAATTATTGTCTTCGGAAGTAAAGACACCCTGACTGTGGTTTTTGTACAGTCGCAGGCAAAAATTTTGAGCCACCCAGAGTTTTTTTATGATACAAAAGTCAAATTATTTTTCTGGTAATCTTTTTTTTTTATCTATTCAAGAAAATTATATGACTGTCAGGTAAATACTACATAGGAAATATATATCATGTAATCGACATATACATATATATATATATATATATATATATATATATATATATGTATGTATATGTATATATATATGTGTATATATATATGTATATATGTATATATATATGTATATATATGTATAAATATATATATATATATATATACATATACTGTATATATATATATATATATATATATATATATAGACGTGAGGCCTGTACCGTGGGTCAAAACTTTTGCTCGTGACTGTACATCATATAAACTCAGAACATCTTCACACACTTGTGTATTTGTTATGACAAGTACTTAAGTTGATTGTATATAATTACACATCCATTATATATACTAACCGGTTTGATCCCTTGCTTACGGGGTGGTACTTTCACTTGTATCTGCTGTCGCCAGGCGATTTTATTCATCTCTGTGGCATAAGGCACGGGCTGCTGGGCACTCTTGTGTGTTCCACCACTAGCATCACTCCATTCACCACCTCCACATTTTCCACCACCACCACCTCATCCACCACCACAAACGCACCACAAACTACACAATACTCCACTACCACTACCACCATATCCACACACACACGACAAACCACCCACATACCATTACCACACCTACCACCACCGCGATTACCTACCACTACCACCATTAATACCACGACCACCATACCTCAGATATCTACCACCCACTCACCACACACCTACTTCCACCACCACCACCACTGCCACCATTGGTATCCACTATCGCTATACCTCACACACCTACCACTTACCCACCACGGCTACACCAACACCCCACCTCCTCGCCGCCGCAACCGCCGCCGCAGCCGCCCTCTGACCGCGACTCGGCCGGACGCGGTTCTTTTTGTCTACGGGATTCCCTCGTGAAGTCGACTTTTTTTGGATTATGGATGACCGACTTTCTCGCATGCGTTTTGACTCGTCCGTGCTCCCCCTCTTCCTCCCTCCCTCCCCCTCCCTCTCCCCTCCCCTCCCCCTCCCTCCCCCCTCACCTCTTCTGGTTGGGTAGATTGCCCTGACGTTGACCAGAATAAAATGTCTAAATTGAAGTTGCAACATGGCCTCAAAGGTGTTTGTTTATTTTTGTTAGTGGATGTATGTTCTGATGGACTGGTGTGTGTGTTTGTGTGCGTGTGTGTGTGTGTACGTGCGTGTGTGTGTGTGTGTGTGTGTGTGTGTGTGTGTGTGTGTGTGTGTGTGTGTGTGTGTGTGTGTGTGTGTGTGTGTGTCTGTGAATTCAAGTGACTTGTAACCTTGAAGTACTGGATACTAGGTTACCTGGGATAGCGTGCTACCAGTGACTACATTATTTTTACTGTCATCATCATCATAATCATCATCATCATCATCATCATCATCATCATCACTGTCGTCGTCGTCATCATCATCATTATCATCGTCGTCATCATCATCATCATCATCATCACTGTCGTCATCATCATCATCATCATCATCATCATCATCATCACTTTCACTTCTGCCGTTGTCATCATCATCACCGTCGTCATTGTCGTCTCGTTTTTCCTCGTCAACGCTACTTTGGCTAGAATGAGATAAAACAGAAAAAAAAAAAATCTGGAATTAAAAAAAGGGGGGGAGGAGGGGGCAACCCGCAACACAACACAATACACATCTCGTGCGGTTCCAGCGGCGAGAGCAAAAACAACCGAAGGACATTCAACAACAACAACAACAACAGAAAAGAGAGAGAGAGAGAGATCAGTTCCGTTTGAAACAGACACAACAGTAGCAACAGTAAACGCAGCTCTGGTATCAGCTGCTGCAACACGCGTATCGTCTATTGCTTCAGCAATATATTCTGAAGCACAAGCAGCTTCAGCAATAGATTCTGAAGCACAAGCAGCTTCAGCAATAGACTCAGAACCACAAGTAGTTTCAGCAATAGATTCAGAAGTACAACCAGCTTCGGCAATAGACTAGGAGGCACAAACAGCTTTAGCAATAGACTCACAAGCACAAACAGTTTCAGCAATAGACTCAGAGGCACAAGTAGTTTCAGCAATAGATCCTGAAGCACAAGCAGCTTCAGCAACAGACTCAGAGGCACAAACAGCTTCAGCAGTAAGCAGCAACAGTAAACGCAGTCGCTTTATTTATTGTTTCAGCAATAGATTCTGAAGCAACAGAAACGACAACATCTGCTCATACTTGATTTGTGCTGTGGTGATAAATAGTAAAAAAAAAAAATCACAATCAACAAAAAAATAGATAAATTAAAGTTTCATCCACAACCACATTTGCGTCTTCGAGTTTATGAAGAAGACTAAGAAGAGGACATGACGAAGCTGGAGAAGGAACAAAAGGAGGATAAACAAAGAGAGAGGGAAGAAGAAGGAGGAGGAGGAGGAGGAGGAAGATAAAGTGGAGCAGGTGATGGGGTTGATGGGAAGGTGTGGCACAGAAGGAAGAGTGGAGGTGGAAGAGGAGGAGAAGGAAGAGGAGGCGGAGGAAGAGGAGGAGGAGGTAGAGGAGGGGAGGAAGAAAGAAGGAGGTAGAGAGGGTGGAAGAGGAGGTAGAGGAGGAAAGAAAAGGAGGAGGACGAGGCGAAGGAGGATGAAAAGGAGGATTAAGAAGAAGAGAAGAAGGGGAGGAGGAAGATGAGGGAAAGGAAATGAAGGAGGAAGGAGCGAAGTAAGATGAAAAGAAGGCAGAGAATGAGGAGGAGAAGGCAGATATTTAGGAGAAGGAGGAGGAAGGAGGGGAGGAGGAGGAGGAGAAGAAGAAGGCAGATATTTAGGAGAAGGAGGAGAAAGGAGGGGAGGAGGAGGAGGAGAAGAAGGCAGATATTTAGGAGAAGGAAGAGGGAGGAGGGGAGGAGGAGGAGGAGCAGGAGGAGAAGAAGGCAGTCATGATAATTTCCTGACAGTCCATCGCTGATCTTTTAATTGTTTTTAATTTTCTCCTCTCGCGTGACCGATGGCCATCCACTTGGGTCCGCGTCTGCTCACGAAGGAATACAACAAGACAAGACCCTCCATTGTTTTTGTTGTCACGAAGAAAAAGACTCCTTCAACTCCCTCCCCTTCCCCTTCCACCCCCTCCCCTTCCCCTCCCACTCCCTCCCCTTCCCCTTCCTCCCCTTCCCCTTCCCCCTCCACCCTTTCCCCCTCCCACCCCCTCCCCTTCCCTTCCCCCTCTCACCCTCTCCCCTTCCCCCTCCACCCTTTCCCCCTCCACCCTTTCCCCCTCCCACCCCCTCCTCTTCCCCCTCCCACCCCCTCCTCTTTCTCATCCTCCCTCATGCATTGCAACCGCATGAGGTCGTATGTGAATACACATATGTGGTCACACTGATGCATCCCTGTTCCCCGCCATATTCCTCGGGTCAGAGGCAATGCAGCAGGACATAGCACTTCCATAGCAGGGTCTCAGATCCCTGATGTGATATCATAGAAGTAATAAAAGCTAAAGAATCAAAGAGAACAAAGGTTAATATGTTAATATATATGTATATATATATATATATATATATATGTGTGTGTGTGTGTGTGTGTATATTCACCTCGGATCTGCTGCAGCTTCTTTTCGAGACAGCCAGACACCACCCTACAGCAGTGAGCTCAGAGCTCATTATTAGCAGATCTCTGGGTAGGTCTGAGACCACTCACACTCCACACACCGGGAATGCAAGGTCACAACTCCTTGACTAACGTCCCGTACCTACTCGCTGCTAGGTGAACAGGGGCTACACGTGAAAGGAGACAAACCCAACTTGTCTCCGCCCGGCCGGGGAATCGAACCCCGGTTCTCCGGCTTGTGAGGCCAGTGCCTTACCAATCCGCCACGGGGCCGTGTGTGTGTGTGTGTGTGTGTGTGTATGTATATATATAATATACATGTATATATATATATGTATATATATACATATATACATATACATATAAACACATTCTTGCTCATGTGAAGAGGATACGTGTGTATGGGTATAGACAGGCGTGAATCCAATATGAGTAATTATATTTCGAAGCGAATGACTTTGTACGTTTGGCCCAAGGGGAAAAGAGGCAGAATATTAAAAACCTGATTAAATTCTATGAATTTCCTCTAGGGGAATACACGAGAAAACACATAAACACACACTCACACACACACACACACACACACACACACACACACACACACACACACACACACACACACACACACACACACACACATACAGAAAGTGTATAGGGATGAGAGGAGAGAGGGTTGAAAGTAGGAAAGTTAATGTAAAGTTGCACACAGGAATTCCTGTCACATCAAAGTAAAAGTATGTATGTATGAAGAGGCAGCAGTGTGGTGAGGTAAACACAGAAAAAGTGTTGGCGTTTTATTCTCTGATGTTTCGTAGTCTTATCAGGACTTCTTCTAAGTATGTTTACCCGCACTACCTTGCAACTCCTCTGGCTTGCCTGTGACAGTCTCCAAGTATATTCTAAAAATTCTACCAAAAAAAAAAAATCGACCATATGATATTTTTACCTTGATTGTACTCGCAATTGAACATAAGAACATAAGACTGGAGTAGACTGCAAGAGACCATAAGGCCTCCACTAGGCAGTTCCATGTGCCAACTGTCTCAGCAATCACTACATGGATGCTAAGTCTATCCCATTCCAGTCTATTGGGAAACAAGTTCTTGCCTATTTCCCCTTTTTAAAACTAAATTTGTCCAGTTGGGGGAAAGAACAATAATATATCTCGGATTCAGCAATCACATCGCTCTACCGAGGGGACCTTCCTCGTCATGTGACCAGCAAAGGGGGGGAGGAAAGTCTGAACAGAACGCATTCGGCAAATTAGAATGATTATTTAATCGCCATCACGATTGGTCTTAGCTATCCCCCCTCTCCCCCCCCCCCGTGTAAGATCTAAACTGCCGGGCAGGGATCTCTGTCTCTCCCCCTTTCTCCCTTTCTCCCCCCTCGCCTCTCTCCCTCTTTCTTCACTCTCCCCTCTCTCCCCCTTTCTTCACTCTCCCCCTTTTCCCCCTCTCCTCTCTTCCTCTTTCTTCGCTCTCCCCTCTCTCCCCATCCCCTCTCTTCTCTCTCTCCCTCTTTCTTCATTCTCCCCTCTCTCTCCTTACCCTCTCTGCTCTCTCCCCCTTTCTTTATTCTCCCCTCTCCTCTATCCCTCTTTCTTCACTCTCCCCTCTCTCCCCTTCCCCCCTCTCCTCTCTCCTTCTTTCTTCACTCTCCCCTCTCTCCCCTTCCCCTCTCTGCTCTCTCCTTCTTTCTCCACTCTCCCCTCTCTCCTCCTTCCCCCTCTGCTCTCTCCCTTCTTCTTCACTCTCCCCTCTCTCCCCTTTCCCTCTCTGCTCTCTTCCCCTTTCTCCACTTTCTCCTCTCTCCCCTTCCCCCCTCTGCTCTCTCCCTTTTTCTCCCTTCTCCCCTCTCTCCCCTTTCCCCCTCTGCTCTCTCCTCCTTTCTTCACTTTCCCCTCTTTCCCCTTCTCCCCTACCTCTTCCTCTCTCCCCCCTCTACACCTCTCCTCCTCCCCCCTCTCCCTATCTTCCCCTCTCTTCTTTGTACTGGGCACCAGGAACTCCTCTAGATCTTGGTATCTGGTATCTTGTACCCAGGTTCACCCAAGCCATCGTCGCTCGGTCGTACAATCTTGAAGATTTATGATCAAGTAAGAAACCCGTATATCAGTTCCTTCTGGTACAGTAGCCAGAGCTTATTTCTTCGTAACTTATACCCAGTCTTTTTTGCATTCAAGAAACTACAATACAGAGTACTGTGTCGAAAAAAAAATATTAAAAAGTCAAATTGTATCGAAAATAAATGTTTTGATGACTTCCCGAAAATAATTCTGAAAATTAGATTACCAGCAGAATATACACATGCTTTTGATAAGGGGACGTCTTTTGTGTATTTGATTGTAGTTAATAATAAACGAATTTAATCTTAAAGGTCTTCAGGATTATCGTGACCAACTCTCAGTTTGTTGGCGCCGTCTACCAATTAATTCAAGTAATTACGGAAGCATCGACGTGTAGATTACTGAATATTCTGTGTTCATGTCTAATGCTCTCTAAAGGGACATTTACACGATCAAACTGTTTGTCAAACAAGTGTTTGGAGTGATGTTTAATCGTATGAATGGGGTGTTTGGTTATCAAACACGTTTAACAAGGTTAATTGGGAGAATTCAATTTCTAGTACAGATAGGTAAGACGGTTGCTTTATTCTGTTTGAAGCGTTATGACGTCATGTCGTCAGTTCCTTTCATTTTAATTTATCTTATTCGTTTATTCATTTCTTTATTCATTTGTTAATTTTGTAAAACTGATTGTTATTATTTGCAGCCTTCTTATGACGCCTATTTTCCTTTTTTGTAAATGATATTTTTTTTCAAATGATTTGTTGCTAAATGAAACCTA
>NC_134790.1:12608603-12613603 GCF_046742065.1 Oratosquilla oratoria
GGTGGAAAGGGAAGGGGAGTGGAGAGGGATGGTGGGAGGAGGGAAGAGCAGAGGTGAGGGAGTGGGTGGGAGTTGGGTGGGGTGGGGTGGAAGTCGGGGGAGAGAAGAGGAGAGGGATGGTGGGAGGAGAGAGGAGGAGAGATATGGTGGAGAGGAGGCGGAAGAGGCAAGTAGAGGGGATAGAGCTCATCATCATCATCATCATCATCATCATCATCATCATCATCATCATTATCATCATCATCGTCACCGTCACCATCATATCATCATCATCATCATCATCATCATCATCATCATCATCATCATCACCATCATCATCACCATTATCATCATCATCATCATCACTATCATATCATCATCATCATCATTAACACCATCGTCATCATCATATCGTCGTCTTCATTATCATCATGATCATCATCACCATCATAATCATCATCACCATCATAATCATCATGATCATCACCATCACCATCATAATCATGATCATCACCATCGTATCATCATCGCCATCATAATCATCATCATCATCATCATCATCATCATCATCATCATCATCACCATCATAATCATGATCATCACCATCATATCATCATCGCCATCATAATCATCATCACCATCATCATTATCATCATCATCATTATCATCAGCAGCAGCAGCATATCGTCGTCGTCATCATTATCACCATCACCTTCACCATCATCACCACCTCCACCATCATCACCATCATCATCATCATCATCATCATCATCATCATCATCATCATCATCATCACTGAATGAACTTGGCATCACTTGCTGGAACAAAGGTTAAGACCAGAGGGGGGAGGGGGTGCCACCGTTTCAACAAACGTTCATCAGGAAATTCAAAAACCTGAGCGGGTCTCCCCAGCTGACAACCCTTCCAACAGGTTTCTTCCACCGTTGCCAAAAGTTTCTTCCACCGTTGTTCCCCCTTCCACTTCCACCCCACCCCTCCTCCTATCACCCCCTCTCCCCCTTCTCCCTCCCTCTCACCCCCCCAGAATGTGTGTACGTATACGAACATTCATGAGTACACCTGTACCCAGTTATTCTGTTAGATTCTCTCTTGTAGTTGAAGGTCTATGCACGTACACACACACACACACACACACACACACACACACACACACACACACACACACACACACACACACACACACACACACACACACACACACACACACACACACACACACACACACACACACACACTCACACACACACACAGTCATGTGGGATTACCTGTCACATTGCTGTACTTTCGTTGTCTTTGTTGATCTTATTTATGTTCTCGTTCCTGTTGGTTTTGTTGTTAATGGTTGTTGTGATCCTTCCTTGTTTTTCTCTCATTTTTTCAGAACTGTGGTACAGTTACATTGAGTGTTCTTTACAATAATCCTATTTAAGTATTTTTACATAGTTTTTCTTTTATTTGACTATTCATTCCTTTACTTCTTTATTTGTCCATTCATTTTACTTATTTTCTTATTTTATCTATTGATTTATTTACCTACCTATTTGATGATTTATTGATTTATCTATCTGTTTACTTTCCTATTCATTTTTACTGATAAAGAATTGGAGTCACCAGTAACATTCTTTCTTCTTTGGTTCCTGACATCCCTTGTATTAGTCTTACAGTTCTATTCTCCCTCTTCCTCTCCCTCGTCCTTATCCAGCACCCAATTCCGGGACTGGACTCTATTAAATCCCTATGTCACACGATGTCTGGTCCTGACAGCTATTCAGACCCATCCTAACCTCAATTCCCTTCCCCCTAAACTTCCCCTAACTTCCCTAAACTTCCCCTATTCTGTTGCGCCCCCTATTTCTTTCCTCCTTTTCCTACGCGTTTTGCTTCTTCGTCTTCCTCACATTCTCAACCCCCCCCCCCACTGACATTGAATATTCTCCCCTAACATCCAGGTCTCTATTACAACTTGGTTATGGCTACCCCCTTCCGTGGGGGGAATTTGTTAATACACTCTTTAGATGTTACTAATTCTGAGTTTGTTTACTATTTTTCGAAAATGAGCCTTTGTCCAAGGAGAGGAACATGACTCTTCGGAGGCAAGAGCTAGATAGACCTGTGACAAATTCGTCACATCTCAGACACACAACATAGAAAAATATGACACCTAAAACAAGGCACTGCAAACAATCTCCAACTCCACATAGACAACACTCATAGATCACCTAGACGTGGAGACAAACGTTTTGTTTCTCTATGATCCTCTTGATGTATTTGACACCACACAACACCGAGCATCCTCCAGACAAAACCCGCAGCATTACACTACATGGACGATCACCCCTTATCCCTAAGCCTTATCAAACAGACTCCAGACTTCTACAAGCTACACAATACATGGCACCATCCCATCATCCCTGCATAACTACACGAAGAAGCATATACATAGAATATTTGCAACTAGGTAAACACATTTAAGTAAACAAAGTACTCTAGTTTAGGGCGCAGTGGGATTCTTGTCTACTCCCCAACCTGTATTCATGAACTAGAACCCCAGTTAACCAGAGAAATGAGTAACGGCAGACAAACTTCACTCTAGTCATCACATAACACTCATGACATATCAGGTTGGACGTAATAACAAAGGAAGCTGTCACGGTACATCGCATACAGGAACGCATACTCGTATCCTCAGACTTCACAGAACTGGCACCGCGCAGGAACGAACACAATATATGTGGGGCGAAGGTTCTGTGGCGAAGACCTGTGGGGACCATCGGTTGCAAACGTTGCTCTAGTGTTCTATGCTGTTGACACCGAGGACAATACTGCTACTACTACAACTACTATTACTTATACTACTACTACTACTACCACTATCCTACTACTACTGCTACCACCACTATCTCTCTCACTTCTACTACTACTACTACTACTACTACCACTAAAAACACTACTATTACTACTACTACCACTACAAACACTACTACTACTATTACTACTACTACTACTACTACATAATGATAAAACGATCTCCATCCTCGTGGAACTGTAGTGAAATCAGTCAGGATCTGTCTCCCACAGACACAGTTCATTGGCCCCACTCTCGCCAGTGACTGTGGTCGACTACCCTTTTATATTTTGTATTATTTAACTTTAATGAAGCCCAATACAGAAGTTCATTTCTACTGTCTACTACAGTCTGCTCAAAGTCGATATTTGGGTTGTTTTAGGGGGTGGGGACCTGGTACTTCTCAGGCATAGGAGAGCTGATCTTGATAGTAAGGAAAACAGTCTACATCTCATCCACGATACAATACTCCTCTTTGGTTGTCGTTTCTTTTCTGCCATCACCTCTGCCAGACCTGAGTAGAATGCCATTGCCCTTGGATCCACCCCACCTGAGGTCGTGAAGGTTATCGGAGTGAATGAGCCCTGGTCCACATTCTGTATACGCTCCTCGTACATCCTGATTTTCTCACTCTCATTTCGGGAGTGGGACGCCTCAACAGTTAGGTTATTGTAACAGGGGGTCATTGGATCAAGTATTCGTGTGTCAAAGAAGGCCAATTGTCCCCGTGTCCAGAAACCTCTTGCGCTGACGTCTACTCGCGCTTCATCTGATGTGTTGGAGGTGCGGTACCTGAAGTTCTCCTCAACTACTACTACTACTACTACTACTACTACCTACTGCTACTACTACTACTGCTACTACTACTCCTACCACCGCTGTTACTACTACTACCACCACTACTACTGCTGCTGCTACGACTATTACTATTAGTACTACCCATTTTTAAACGACATCCATCCTCGTGGAACTGTGTGGTGAAAGCAGTCGGGATCTGTCTCCCACAGACACAGTTCATTGGCCCCTCTCTCGCCAATGACTGTGATCGACTACCCTTTTATATTTCGTGTTATCTAACTTTAGTGAAGCTTAACTCAAAAGTTTATTTATCCTACTATTTACTACAATCTGCTCAAAATTGACTACAGTCTGCTCAAAATCGACCACTACTACTACTACTACTACTACTACTACTACTACTACTACTACTGCTACTACAATCACTACTACCACTACTACTACTACTACTACAACAACAATCACTACTACTACCACTACTACTACTACTACTACAACAACAATCACTACTACATTCACTACTACTACCACTACAATAACTGATACTACTACTACTACCACTACAATAACTGCTACCACCACTATACTACTACTACCACTACAATAACTGCTACCACTACTACTACTACTACTACCACCACCATTACTACTACTACTGCTACTACTACTACTACCACTACCATTACTACTACTACAACTACTACCACCACTACAATATCTGCTACTACTACTACTACAATAACTGCTACCACTACTACTAGTACTACTAGTACTACTACCACTACTACCACCATTACTACTACTACTACTACTACTACTACCACCATTACTACTACTACTACTACTACCATTACCATTACCATTGCCATTACTACTACTACCATTACTACTACTACTACTACTACTACTACCATTACTACTACTAACATTACTACTACTACTACTACTACTACTACTACTACTACTACTACTACTACTACTACTACTACTACTACTATTACTGTACCTTTCACCCACACTCCTTACCTCCTCAATCTTCTCACCTCCACTCTACTTTCCATTGTCTTCCACTCCCCTGCAAACTTTCTTCCCCTTCCAGTAACTCTCCCCCTCCCCCTCCCCCTCCCCTTTCTCTTTTATCCCCCCCCCCCTCGTCTCACGTCCTGTTCCGGACAACACAAAGAAGAAGAAGAAGAAGCACACGTTGCTGAACACCGTCTTTGCCGAAGAATCTCGAACTTTCAGGAACTTAATTGGCTAAGAAAGATTCTCGTCATTTCTCTCCCTCACCCCCACCCACCCTCACCCCCACCCCCTAGCGACATGTTGCGCGGCACGTGGATGATGGTGATGGATG
>NC_134790.1:12623603-12635414 GCF_046742065.1 Oratosquilla oratoria
CACTGTATATATATATATATTTATATATATATATATATATATATATATATATATATATATATATATATACACACACATACACGTATCTCTTCTTCCTCCATGCAATCTCATTATTCTTGTTCAATTTTTCGTTTGTTCTTCCCCTTTACTCCTCCAAGGCCTTCCTAAACCCCTAACTGACCCCTAATTCCCCCCTAAACCCTTCCCCTAAATTTGACGAAATTACAACAACCTCCCTATACATGATTCCCATTGCATCTTGGTACTCTGTCAATTGATAATTGTCTCCATCACTCATTACGCATTTTATCAAAGATACTCATTAATTAATGTTAACATTTTTTTGTTTGTTTCTGATGTTTGTTTGTTTGTTTGTTTGTTTCCGTCTGTCACAGCTCCTGTCATCCGTCCAGCTTCTTATGTCATCCGGGACATCTCATCCACCCCTTCACTGTCATCCAGTCCGCAGACGCTTGGAATGTCTGAATCAACCATGCGATGCACAAACTTGATAAGATTACATGCACGCGCACACACACACACACACACACACACTCACACACACACACACACACACACACACACACACACACACACACACACACACACACACACACACACACACACACACACACGACTTGACTGCGTATTGGTAGCGTTCGCGGCCGCCACTACGTGTTGGACTCGTGATCGACAGCTATTTTCCTCCCGGAAGAGAGCTCAGAGCTCATGTATGACCGATCTATGATTAATGCTGTGACCTTACACGCACATACACACCCAATTCTCCGCTCACGAGAGTTGGAATAATGACACGCAGCGCAGCGATACTGAAATTATTTCAGCCCTGGGCGGGATTCCAACCCGAACCGCCGTAGTGGCGGCCGGGAACTTTACCACTGTGTGTATGTGTGCGTGTGTGTGTGCGTGTGTGTGTGTGTGTGTGTGTGTGAGTGTGTGTAATTGTGGCAAGACAGAAGAAGGTGAGCAGCCTACGCCAGGAGGCACTGAGTAACTGCGGCCGAAGCCGTCACCTTTGCTTCTATTATGCGCTTTCGGGACTGTCGAGTCAGGTAACAGTCACTACCGGGAACCGGAGAGGAGTGCAGGATTCGAACCCACAACCAGCGCGCTTTCGATGGTGCCAACAGTGCACATAGACTAGAAATAGAGATACCTAGAAATGATCTTACACACACACACACACACACACACACACACACACACACACACACACACACACACACACACACACACACACACACACACACACACACACACACACACACACACACACACACCTGTTACGTGCGTTGGTGGCGTCATCGGAAGCGTACTGTTCTCACATTCGCTTACTTATGGGTTCGAATCCAGCACTCCTCTCCGATTACCATCAGTGACTGTTGCTACCTGCCCCCCATCAGTCCCCAAAGCGCATATACATAGGGGGCAAAGGTGACGGCTTCGGCCGCAGCTACTCAGCGCCTCCTGGCGTGGGCTCCTCACTATCTTCTTCCCTGGGTCGTCAGGTTGCCATTCTCCTGTTCCTCGTTGCCATGGTAACCCGCTCCCCCTCCCTTCGAATGACCTGATGTCCTAAGAGGATTGAATCTATCAGCGCCCACACGACCAGGGTCCTAGGACTGTTCTGCTACGTTGCTATTTTGTTTAAATTCCCCCAATGTTCGTGTAGATTTATCTTAACTGCAACAAGTAGGCTTGTGTTATGTTGATATTCGTTCTCTGGATATCTTATTTCAGTATATTGTTAATCTGTTTATCTGCTCGTTACATACACCCGCGCACACACACACATACACACACACACACACACACACACACACACACACACACACACACACACACACACACACACACACACACACAGCATTACCCATAGGTTGGTCACTGTATAAGCTCTAACCTCTCATCCGGGAGGGTAACAGCCGTCGATCACGAGTCCAGCACGTGGTCCAGGGCCTTAATGTTGAATCACACGCACATACACATAATCCTTGTGTCCGATTGGCCGTCGTCGGGGAGCGGTCCCTTTGGTCCCGACACATTCTGAGGAGGAAAGGGATGAGAGTTCCTGATGGGGAGGGAAGGGGGAGTCATAGAAGGGAAGCGAGGGGAGGAGAGTGGTAGCAGAAGGGAGTCAGGTCTGGAAGGAAAGAAGAGGAGTTGCAGAAAGCGAGGGGAGGTAATGGACATGGAACTGCCTAGTGGAGGCCTTATGGTCTCTTGCAGTCTCCTTCATTCTTATGTTCTTATGAGTGGGTGTGTTTGATCATGGGGTGTTCAACAGTGGAAGGGTGTTGTGGAGTGATTTGAGGGGTTTCTGTTTGTGGAGTGACGAAGGAAGGTTATGAGAAAGTAATGTGGGTTTTCGAAGAGGGAGAATTAAGTGAAGGTCGAGCTTCTCTATCTCTATCTATCTATCTCTTTTTATTTTCTTCTTTTTTTTTTTAAGTTCACCTCCACGTTACTCCTTCAGTAGATAAATGGTCCTAAGTTCCTTCGTAACAGGAAGAACCCGGTGACGAAGGAGATCAGAGGGTGACGAAGTTGGTGACGACGACGTCGCCCAGAGAGATCGAGTTCCGAGAGAGGACCTGGTGCAAGTTCCCGACGCAGAAGGAGGTGACAGCGAAGTAACACCCTAGTAAAGACTAAGGACCCTGACCGGAGGGAGGAATGTGGATATTTGCTTTTCAGTCACGCTAACAGAAAGGGAAGTGAAGAGGATGGCGATGAGAGTTGAAGTATAGATGGTGGTAGTGATGGCTGTGGTAGTGGTGGTGTCAGTCGGTGACAAATGACAGTTGCAGCAGTTTATTTCTTGTACCAACCAGACACCTTAGTCGAAGGAGGAGGAAGGAGATGAGGAGGAGGAAGAGGAGGAGAAGGAGGAGGGTACTCTCCGAGGAGGAGCATAACTTGGCACTGTCGCCTTGTGCAATGACTCACTAATCTCGTTCCCAACGAATGCACCGCAGGAGACATCATATACGTGTTACTTCCACACAAAAGTAAGAATAGTAAGAAACGGAATTACAACGTGGAATTTAATCGTCTTCCGTCGCCGTGAACTCCACCCTTCTGATACTGACCTAACCCCCCGTTTTTGGAGGTCCGTGCCTCAAACACTGCGGAAATAGCTTGTCCAGTTATTTAGCATGATTATTCTTATTACATTTTCTTTCTTTTTTTATATTTTATTTACATATTTGCTCCACTGTTTCTACTTCTGTGTTCTTCCTTGTGTCTGTAGTCTTCATCATTCAACGTCTCAAAGAGGCCTGTATTCTGCTTAATCTTAGTACGTCCATCTTTGTTACTCGATAAAACGTCACGGAACCATAAACAAGCGAGAGAAGCAGAGGTAGATAAAATGCGGAACAGAGTAAGTAGACAGTTATGGCAACAGGAAGAAATTCCGATGTAGATGAGACCGAGACGTCGGAAGAGTCGGGAATGACAGATGCTCGACAAGCCGGCCTTCCATCCACCCACACACACACACTCTCTCTCTCTCTCTCTCTCTCTCTCTCTCTCTCTCTCTCTCTCTCTCTCTCTCTCTCTCTCTCTCTCTCTCACACACACACACACACACACACACACACACACACACACACACACACACACACACACACACACACACACACACACACACACACACCTCAGCCCAAGATGAACAGACATACCGTCCTCCCTTTTGCCAGAAATCAGCTGACAGTCAGGCAAGATAACTGACATACTAGCCTGCCTTCCTTGCTTTCTTTCGTTCTTCTGTCATCATACCCTAAACCGATGTCCTCCTTGGGCGTCGTCTTAACCTCGGAATGTGTGTGTTGTTATCACACTCAAACACATCTTGTCAATTAGCCTTCCTCCTCCTTCCTCTTTGTCGGCGAGGCTCGGTCGTCGATCATCCCGGACACGGTGTGATCGTTTGTCTGAATACGGCTATCTGCCACAAACAACCATTAAGACAAACAGCTTATCTGCATCTGTCAAGATTCTGTTGACTCCTTCGCTGTCTAGGAAGGGGTGGGCAACCCTCGGCACGCGTGCAGAATTTGGCACAGTAACGACTTTTTTTCGGCACGCGAAACCCGGAGCTCAACTTAAAAAAGATGACCAGTAAATCTCCAAATTATTTTGCATGACCATCGGTAACGGTATGATGCTTTGAGCAGCGGATTGGGGTCTTTATAGGTGAATGGAAATGCTGTAATGATTATAATTTATTTTATATTGTTTTTGTTTTGTTATCATTTGTCTGTCTGATTTTCATTTATCATTGGTTGCATGTCAATTTATTATTATTTGCTATTTACCTGTTTGTTTATTGTTTGGCTATACCTGTGCATTTTTTTATGTATTTTATTTGTTATTTACATAATCATGGTTTTTGTTTGTTATTTTATTATTATTATGATTTTTTTCGCATCCGACCTAGATGTGTACCAAGTGGTCTCCTGTCGGCGTGCTCCGCCTTTGTACTCGTATACTATGTAGACCTATAATTTCACTTCGTTGACACGCGAAAAAGAATTGTATAAAAAATTTGAATGATTTCGGCACCCACACTTAAAAACGTTGCCCACCCCTGGCCAACGACGTGCCAGGGAAAAAGTAAAATTGTTAACCAGTACATAAGCGTCGATCTGAATATCTTTTATCAGCATCCGAAGAGAAATAATTTCTCATGGTTATGTAGAGAGATCAGTTACTTTTTTTTATCATGGAAAATATTGTTATTCTTTAATAAATACGCGTGAATCTTTCGTATTACACTTAAGTATTGCTTTTATGTCTTATGTGACGGTTATGGTAACGTGTCATTTCCAAATAAGGACTTCAGCAAGATCTCATTATCTTTTTGAAGTTCTAATCACTCCCTTTACATAAACGATGTGTAAAGTTCTTTCCCACTATTATGTCAAATTTTATTTTACAAATTTCTGGTTGATTTACGAGTTTTAACCACATTTTACGTAAAAATTGTAGATTCATTTGAGTAACTGCAGACCAAACAATAGGCATAATGACAAAAATCTTCGACGTTTTAAGGTACAGTCACTGCCATTTATGAACATCTCGTTATTTTTCGTTCATTATGCGGCTATTTAATCTACCTGTATTGCGAAAAAGACAGCTGTCACTATCACAATCGTGTGGAGATTGGTGAAAGAAAAAGAAATTAATGAAAAGATAAGAAATAACTTCTGTGAAGGATTTCAGACGACTCACTATATTATCAGAATTCTAGTACAAAACATCTAAGAACGTTCTCTCTCTCTCTCTCTCTTTTTTTTTTTTTTTTTCTTTTTTAAGTGGTGGTAGAAAAATCAGCCGACAACATTAGAGGCATCTGTTGTACGATCATAATAAATCGTATTTATGGTTTTTTTTTTCCATTATTGGAACACACCTTGAGTGAATGTCATTCATTGACGATGAGGCTTTGGGTAACTGCCATCCTGACTTGGAAACCTTAATCATGGGTCATTATCGTAGACAGATTCGAAATCTTTATCATTAACCTCTCCCCAAGTCCTTCCACCTGTGGCCTATTACGTGTATTTCCTTGAAGGCAACGATTCGTTTTGTCCTGCCCAGTTTTTTTTTTTTTTTTTTTTTTTTTTTTTTTTTTTTTTTTTTTTTTTTTTTTTTGAGAATCACAATATACCTGACTCCACCCCAAGTGCGTCTGTCCACTAGGAAAGGCTAAGCTTTAAAGTGACGTCATTTATTCTTGCCCACAGCGTTTGGGAGAAAAAAATGTCATATTGAGAATGTGGACAAATATTGTATTCTTTGACCACAAATGATTTGTGTGGAGAGTAGGTTCTTCTTGCAGAGGAACCGCATACTAACCATCACAAGAAGCTGACACCTGTCATCACGTCTCATAACCCTCACCATGAAATTACAGAGATGACTCGCCTTCGTTCGACACTTGATCAAAAACCCGAGTGATTTGTTTTCATTGCAGTTATTTCCATAATATTCTCGGCCATCAGCCTCCAAACATCGTAATTATACTTCGCAACACTTAAACCGTTTCATTTGTCAAACTTCACGCACTAATTTTCACAACTCAAATGTGATCATGAGCGGGACTCTTCATATCATTTTTCCATCACCACACTCGGCGTCGTATTTGAAGTACACATGTACTCAACACCACCAGTGTAATGATTTACACCTGCTCTCTCTTCATGCACGTTCTTTTGTCCCTCATAATCCATGAACGTGAGCAATTCGCTAATTTGAAACACCTCCTCAGATACCAAGTCTTAATGAATGTCAACAAATTAAACGTTCATTTATACATGACATTTTTCTTTTATTTCTTTTGCAAAAGTCGACACGAAATGCCAGTGGCACCGACATCAATACAGATTGATGTAACGACAGCGCTTCTGAAGCATAATTAACTGTAGCGTTAATGATGCATCAGTAGAAAGTCCGATGTGATGGGAGCTTGGTGCTGTACGCGCTATCGTCTCATCGTTTTGCACTGTGACTGCGTTTTCTGATGTGTAAGCAAACCTTTATTCTTTGTCCACTAAACGTAATACTTATTACAATATCCTTTTAATATCACTTTTAACATCACTTACGCACTCATCTACGATTTCATAGAAGTATAGTTATAAGCTAAACAATATCCTCCTGCATTAACCAAAAGAAATTTTAAAGCGGACAAAATGTCTAATTAGGTTAATCCAGTTCGGTTTCAGTCTATAACTGAGTTGATTATCTATGCTAAACCCACGAACGCAAAGAGAGGGTTTCTATAAACTTAGCGAAACTACCCGTGATTAACCAGAATAAGTTTATTAGAAAAAAAAAATTAGTGGGCTAAGAAGAAGAGAGGAAATTATATCTTTTTTTTATATATATAATCTCTACTGCAAGTCCAAGAAAAGACACACTATTTTTCCCCGAAATCATACAATTTTCTTTTCTCAAGAAACCTGAATAAAAGTTGGACAGCTCTGTACCTAGGGAATCATTGTCGTCGTAATGGCAGCGACGACAAGCAATCTTACCATAATAACGACAGCATTAGTAATCTGTGCCATCGAGGCCTCGCTGGAATATCACGAACGATGATCATGGCCACCAGACTTGGGTCTTCTTCCAGCCAATACGAATCGAGAAAGTCGACGGTCGTAGAATGACTATAGTCGTATAGGTTTGTAGTGTTCTGGTGGCGTCATCGGAAGTGTACGGGTCTCGCGTTCGATTAGTCGTGAGTTCGAATCCCGCACTCCTCTCCGATTCCCAGTAGTGACTGTTGCTACCTGCCCCAACAATCCCCAACGCGCATGATAGGGCAAAGGTAACGACTTCGGTCGCAGCTACTCAGCGCCTCCTGGCGTAGGCTCCTCACCCCGATTTCATACCATTACCACTATTTGCTCATACCATATCGCTTCCCTATGGGGATATAATTGTATGTTTTATACAGTCAATACTTTAAGAAATTTAGAAGGACATTACGGGACAGAGTCACATAGCAATATTGGAGATAAGCTTCCACTCAAAAAGATGCTGTCCACTTTTTACTTTCTACTTTTTTTAACCACCTCTTTGGCTCAATTTCTTAGATGCGATATTGTCACCGAGAATTGTATATCCCACATAATACTAGAAACACCAGAAAACACTTACCATATTGAAAGCTCTGGCCTTGAGCATCGTAGAAATAGTCACCAAAACTCTCTACATCTTTCCACGATATTTGAAACCATTCCTTTACAATTCTCTAGGGACGATCCTTTGCCTGAACGTGCTCTCGGCCGGTCGAGACCCCTTCCACGACCCAAGGCGTTGGAGAACTTAATAAAACGCTTTACAAATCATGTGAATGGCCAATTAGGTGATTCAGAAAGGGACTGATGTCGAATCAGTCGAGCAGTGGGCTTGAAGGATTAGAGTCGACTTTTGATTATGGTAATTGGGAAGCCGGGTATGATTTCCTGGCATCAGGCAAGATGATATTGGCACGGTTAATGAAGCTATTAGTCTTTAGGGAATTGTACGAGTCTGAAGTAATAACTTCATCAGTATCAGATGTCGCGTTTGAAGTAATAGGTGCCTGGGAGAGTAGTAAGCTCATTAGTTTGAGAAATTGGAACCAAGAAGGGTAATCATTTCGTGATTAAGAGATGTGGATTTCTGAAAGAAGCTGGGGGTTGTGGGGGGGGTTTGGTAATTTAATAAATATTACCGGGGCTTTCATTACTATGATTGTTACCCTCAGGGAACTGGAGTGATAAGTGTGTACCTCTATCAAATTCTTTCTCCAGCTCTCGCAAACCAAAATCTATGAATGCAAAGTCTGTTCACGTGCAAGAAGGCGGAGCTTAATGAGTGACGTCATGTCGTGTTTGAATTTGAAAAAAGAAGCTGTGTGACGTCACGTCGACTCTGAGGATATTTTCAACAGAAACGAACAGGTTTTTGTTGGTTTAATCTCTTGATAGCAATTGCATTCTTTGTCGCTTTGGTCACATAGAAATGGAAAACTTACGAAAAATGTGTAAATAGGGGAAGGCTGAGCCACATATATTCATATGAAAAAAATGTTACCTATGAAATGGCCACCAACATCCGTGAGAATGTGAGAGTGAGAATTATCACCACTTTGCACCAAGAAGCCAACACCAGTGCAAGAGAGAACTATCACCATGCATTTATGTGCACTTGTGCAAAGGTGAGAATTATCACCAAACCCTTGCACCAAGCAGCCAACACGAGTAGAAGATAGATTTTTCACCAACACTTACAAATACCCACATGCACCAGATGTTTAACACCAGTGCAAGAAAGCGAATTATCACCACTGGCTCTACCTCAACGGGCGAGAGCCCCACACCCTTCCTCCTCCTCCTCCTCCTCCTCCTCCTCCTCCTCCTCCTCCTCCTCCTCCTCCTCCTCCTCCTCCTCCTCCTCTTCTTCCTCGTCGTCGTCTCCGCTATCGATAAACCGTACAACAATGAGATCACCTTTGCATTACGCCGTCTTCATTTCTCCTGCTCCTTCGCTCCCCTCTTTCTAATCTATTTGTTTCCCTTTTTCTCTGTTCTCATTATTTCCTGCTTCTTCTTTATCTTTCATTTCACATCTAATCTTCTCCTTATGCTTCTTCCCCTCGTTCCATATATTAATGCATAGATAACATATTCGAGTCTGCTATTATTTTGCCTTTCATTTGTCTTATTCCTTATCGCCTTTTTCTATCTATCAGTTCTTCCCTTGCATATTTCTCCGCCGTTCCGTGTTTACTCCTGTTTATCGATATTGCATACGTAATGACATAAGCTGGGAGTTCTGTCACATAATGGAGGTCTCGAGTCGGCCTCGAGGTCTCGTGGTGGCATCGATTCGGTATCTAAAAGACCTCGTCCCAGTCTCGAGTCAGTCTTGAGTCGGCTTGGAGGTCTTGTGTTGGCCTCTATTTGGTCTCGAGATGCCTCGTCCCGGTTTCGAGTCGGCCTCGAGGTCTTGTGGTGGCATTAATTCTGTATCTACAAGACCTCGTCCCAGTCTTGAGAAGGTCTTGAGTCGGCCTTGAGGTTCTCGTGTTGGCCCTGAATTGGTCTCGAGATGCCTCGTCCCAGTCTTGAGGTCTCGAGTCGGCCTCGAGGTCTCGTGTTGGCCTCGAGTCGGTCTCAAGAATGCCTCGTCCCGGTCTCGAGGTTTTGAATTGGCCTCGATTCGGTCTCGAGAATATCTTGCCCCAGTTATCAAGAAGGGCTCGAGGTCTCGTGCTGGCCTCGAGTCGGTCTCGAGCCGTCCTCGAGTCGATCTGGAGTCGGTCTTAAGCCGGTCCTACGTGCTCTCTTTTGCTCTCAGTGTCTCTGATTCTGTCGCTTTCTCTCTTTTCGTTTAGGAGATCAAGACTTCGTGTTTCTGTCCTATTTTCTTGTTATTGTTTTTTTATCTCTCTATCCACAATCTATCTCATTCTATACTCAGTCTAGTCCTAGGATTTCTTTAACTATTAGTTTTCTTTGACTGACAGTTTTATACAATGTGTGCGTGTGTGTGTATGTGTGTGTGTGTATGTGTGTGTGTATGTGTGCGTGTGTGTGTGTATAAAATCGGAAGCCATAACCGTTTAATCATTTTTATGACAGTCTCATGTAGGATTCGAACCCACTGCTTTCGGCTCTGTAAAGGTAATCTTACGGGTGGCCGGAAGCAGCGGGTTCGAATCCTACATGCGACTGTCATAAAAGTTATCAGATTAATGTCGCTGTCACTAGCGAATTTCTCTCACTATAACCGTTTGTTACCTCGCTCCCCAACCCCAACAGTCCCCAAAACGCGTAATAGGGCAAAGTGACGGCTTCGGCCGCAACTATTCAGCGCCTACTGGCGTAGGCTCATCACCTGAACCCCTTCCGTACCGAGTGGTACTTATTCTTGTCATTCTTCTGCCACCAGATGATTTTATTCATCTCAGTGGCCAAAAAAATCGCTTCTATGACAAAGATCTAAATAGTCATTTATACGGTCAAACTGTTTGTCAAACATGTTTGAAGTGATGTTTCACCGTGTGAATTTGGTTGTTTGACAAACATGTTTGACAACCAAATACTCCATTCACGCGGTCAAACATCGCTTCAAACACTTGTTTGTCAAACCGTTTGACCGTGTAAATGACCCTTTAACCATGTCACTGCGACTATTATTACAAAGCCTGGTGTAATCTGTGGTCTGTAACAGAGACTGTATTGTCACCATTACTTCGGCTATTATCACCATCATCACCATCATCACCATCGCCACCATCACGCTCACCACAATCATCACTATCACCATCACCACCATTATCACCATCACTATCACCATCATCACTACCACCACCATCATCACTGCCAGTACAGGTGCTATACTCTTTCATTCCCAGAAATCACTAATAACCTTCCTTACCTGTTGGCCCTTTCTCCTGCCGTCAGACCATTTCATCTGTCCTCAGCTGTGCAACATCTATATGATGTCATCATCATAACAACTTTGCAGTGCAACGATATATACAACAACAATAGCAAATGTTCTACAATGGCCTTTGTCTATGCTTTGCCAGGGCATTGGAAGACGTACTGTGGTGCACATATTCTAGAGGTATCATTGTCATCATCATCGTCACCATTACAACTGTAGATTTAATCATCATCCTCATCATCATCATTGTCATCATCTACATCATCATCATCGTCATCATCATCGTCATCATTATCATCATCATCATCGTTATCATCATCATCATCATCGTTTTCTCTTTTCACCTATTAGTCATTTAATCCTCCCACTCCCTCTCCCCCTTCCTCCTCCTCCTCCTCCTCCTCTTCTTCTTCCTCCTCCTCCTCCTCTTCCTCCTCCTCCTCCCCCGGCCTTTCATCCCAGTCTCCTCTGTTCTTTGACATTTTCCATAATTTCCTCTTTGCCACCCCCCCAGATCCTCCTCCTCCTCCTCCTCCTCCTCCTCCTCCTCTTCTTATCCCTCCTCTTCTTCCTCCTCTACCTCATCCTCTTCCTCTTCCTACTCTTTTTCCTCCTCTTCCTTCTCCCCCTTCCTTTACTTGTGTTTCTAATCCTGTTCATTCTTCAAGCCCTACTACTATTACTCCTAATCCTACTCCTCTTCCTTTTCGTCCTTCTACTTCTTCCTCTCCATCTACTTGTAACCTCCTATTCTTTCTACTCTTACTCCTCCTCCTCTTCCTCCTCCTCCTCCTCATTTCCCCTCAAATGTATACTCCATCACTACCTCCACCACCT
>NC_134790.1:12635914-12655914 GCF_046742065.1 Oratosquilla oratoria
TTTTGTTTTAAAGTTTGATGGTAAGGTTAGTTGGTGGGGTTATTGTTAGGGGTGTTTATGTGGGGTTTTGGGGTGGGTGTTTTAGTTATGTGGATGTTTTGGGGAGGTGTGAGGGGGGGGAGTTGAGTATTTGAGGGGGTGGGTTTTTTTTTTAGGTGGTTGGGTAGTTGGGGTGGGGTGTTTTGGAGTGGGGTGGGGGTAGTGGGGGTGGGGTAAGGGGGAGGGGGGGGGGTTGGGGGTGTTGTGTTTTTTTTGTTTGGTGTTTTTGGGGGGGGGGGTTGTGGGTGGTGTTTTTTTGTTATTTGTTTTTTTGTGGTTGTTGTGGTTTTTTTTTTTTGTTTTTTTTGTTTTGTTTTTTTGTTTTTTTGGGTTGTGTGGTTTTTTTTTTTTGTGGGTGGGGGGTGGGGTTTTTTGGGGTGTTTTGTTTTGGTGTTTTTGGTGTTTTTTTTTTTTGTTTTTTTTTTTTTTGTTTGTGGGGTTTGGTGTTTTTTTTTTGTTGGTTTTTTTATTGTTTTTGTTTTTTTTTTTTGTTTTTGTTTGGGTGTAGTGGTTGGGGTGTTTGTTTGTTTTTTTGTTGTTGTTTGGGTTTTGTTTTTTGGTTTTGATTTTGGTTTGGTGGTGTTTTTGTGTTTTTTTTGTTGAGTTTTTTTTTTTTTGGGGGGTGTGTGGTTTGGTTGTTTGTTTGTTTGTGTTTTTTTGTTGGGGGTTTTTGTTGTGTTTTGTTGGGGTTGTGGTTGTTTGTGGGTTTTTGTTGTGATTGTGGTTGTGGGTTTGTTTTGTGGTTTGTGGGGGGATGGGGTATGGGTGTTGGTGGGGGGGGGGGGTGTTGGGGGGTGGGGGTGAGTGTGGGGGGGGGGGGGGGGGGGGGGGGGTTGGAGGGGGGTGGGTGGGAGGGGGGGTGTGGCGGGTTGTTTGGGGTGTTGTTTGTTGTGGTGTGTTGTTTGGTTGGTTGTGGGTTTGTGTTGTGTGTTGTTTGTTGTTTTTGGTGTTGATAGTTTGTTGGGGTGGTGTTGGGTGGGTGGTGTTTGTGTTATGTGGTTGGAGGTGGGTTGTGTGGTTTTTGTGTGTGGGTGTTTGGTGGGGGTGTTTTTGGGTTGGTTGGGGGTGGGGGGTGGGGGGGGGGGGGTGGGTTGTGGGGGGGGTTGTTGGTGGGGGGTTGTGTTATGTTTGTTTGTGTTTTTGGGGGGGTTGGTGGTGGGGGTTTTTGGTATGGTTTAAGTTGGTGTGTTGTGGGGGAGTTGTGGTGGGTGGGGGGGGGGGGGGGGGGTGGGGGGGGGTGGGGGGGTGGGGGGAAGGGGTGGGGTGGGGGTGGTGTTGGGGTGGGGGGGGGGGGGGGGTGGGGGGTGGGGGTGGGGGGGGGAGGGTGGTGTTGGGGTGGGGGTTGGGTGGAGGGTAGTGGGGGGGGGTGGGGTGGTGGTATGGAGGGGGGGAGGGGGGGGTGGTGTTGGGTGGGGGTGGGGGTGGGGGTGGGGGGGGTTTTGGGGTGGGGGTGGGGGGGGGGGGGGGGGGGTGGGGGGGGGGGGGTGGGGGTGGGGGTGTGTGGGGGGTGTGGGGGGGGGTGTGGGTGGGGGGGGGGGTGGTGGGGGGTGGGGGGGGGTTGGGGTGGTTGGGGGGGGGTGGGGTGGTTTGTGGTTTTTTTTTGTTTTTTTGGTTGGTTTTGGTGGTGTGGTATTGTGTAGTGGTGTGGGGGGGGGTTTTTGGGGGGGGTTTGGTTGTTTGTTTGGGGGTTTTGGTTGTTGGTTTTTATTTATATGGTGGGTTGGGGGGTGTGTGTTGTTTGTTGGGGGTGTTTTGTGGGGGTTATTGTGGTGTTTGTTATTTTGAGTGTATGAGGGGGGGGGGTGGGGATAGGTGGTGGATAATGGGGATGGGGGGGGGATGAAGGTGGGTGAGTGGATTTGGGGGAATGTTGGGGATGGGTGGGGGGGTGGTGGGGGGATGGGTTTGGTATTTGGTGGTGTTGTATTTGGTGGTGGTGGTGATGGGGGGTGTGGTTTTATGGGTGGGGTGGGTGGGGTGTGATTTGGTAGGGGAGGGGGGAAAGTTTGTGTTGTGTGGGTGGTGGGTGTTTGTTTTGTGTTGAGATGTATTTTGTGTATGTTTATTTTTATGTTTTTGTTTTTTTGTTGTGTGTTTTGTTTGGTGGTGTTTTATTGGGGTTTTTGTTGGGTGGGGGTGGGTGTGGGTGGATTATTGGGGTGGTTTTGTGTTGGGGTTTGTGGTTGTGTTTTTTGTTGTTTGGGTGAGGGGTGGGGGTATTAGGGGGTGGGGGGAGAGGAGGGGGGGGGGGGTTTGAGGGTAGATTGGGGGGGGGGGAAGGGGGATTGTAGTGGGAGGAAGGGGAGGAGGGGGAGTAATTGTGGTGAACATGGGGGGAAGGGGGGGAGTGTTGGTTTTGAGTGTAGAGGGGTATATATGGTGGGGTGTGGGTATTTGTTGTGTTTAAATTTTTGGGTGTTTGAATGGGGTTTTGGGGTGTGTTTTGGGGGGTTGGTTGTGTTGGTATTGTATTGGGATTGTATGGTGTTTGTTTTTGTGGTTTTATGTTTATAGTATTTGGTTGGTTGGGGTGGGTGGGAGTGTAGTGGGGTGGGTGGGTTGTTGGGTTGTGGGATTTTTGGTAGGGATGTGTTTGTTGTTAATATTGTTTGGTTTTGGTTATAGTTTTTTATGGAGGGGGGGAGGTTTTGTGTATATATTGTGTTGTGTATGTTGTTGGGATTATTAGTGTTTTTTTGGTTTAATATTATGTTGGTATTTGTTTATTGTTTGTTGGGGAGTTTTGTGGTATGTGTGGTTTTTTAATATGTGGTGATGGGGGGTATTTTGTTTTTGTTTGGAGTGGTAAGTATGGGGGGTTTGATATTGTTAGGGGGGTATGGGGGTGTATTAGTGTTGGGAGTGGGGGTATATGGGATGGGAGGGAGGGGGTTTTTTTATTGGTGTATTTTGTATTGTAGGGTGGGGGGGGGGGTGGGGGGGGTGGGGGGGGGGAGGGAGTGGTTGGATTTGAATTTTTGGGGTTTTATGGGTGGATGGGTTTGGTTTTGTTTTGGGGGGGGGGGTGGTGGTGGGTTTTGTTTGTGTTTGTTTTGGAGTTGTGTTGTGATATTTTTTGGGATGTGTTTTTGTGGTGTTGTGTGGGGGTTGGTTGGTTGGGGGAGTTTATTTTTTATGTGTATTGTGGGGTTTGATGGGTTGTGGTGTGTATGTGGTGTGGTTTTAGTGGGGGATTAGTGTGATTTTTGAGGGGGTTTTTTTTTTTTTTTTTTGAGTTTTTTTTTTTTTTTGGATAATTTGGATTTAGGGTGGTTGGTATTTAATATTTTTTTTTTTTTTTTTTGAGGGGGTTTTAATAGAATATGGAGGTTTTTTGGTTTGTTTTGGGAGGTTTTTTGGTTTTTTTATTTATTTTTAATTTTTTTTGTTTGGTTGGGTTTATTTGGTTTTTTATTGTTTTTTTAGGGATTTTTTTTTTGAGGATAGAAATGGTGTGGGGTTTATTGTGTATTTTGTGTGTATGGGTTATATTGAGTTTTTTTTTTATTTAAATTTTGTATGAGGTTTTTAATTTTTGATTTTTTTGAGGATTTTTTTTTTGGGGTTGGGATGGGAGAGTTATTAATTTTTGTTTTTTATGAAGTTTTTTTTGTAGTATGTGGTAGGGGTTTTTTGAGGGGGTTTTTTTTGGGAAGGGTGGGTTTTTTTGTGTTTTTTTTTTTTTTTGGTTTTGTTTTTTTAAAGATTTTTGAGAGTGGTATATGTTTGATGAGTAAATTTTTGAGTAGGGGTATTGGTTTTATTAGAGGTATTTTTTGGTGAAAGAAATTTTTTTTTTTTTTATGGGTGTATGTTTTGGTTTGTTTTTTTTTTATTGTTATTTTATTGTTTTATTGTGTTTTTTTTTTGTTATTATTTTTAGTTTTTGGTTGTTGTTTTAATGTTGTTTGTTTTGTTGGGTGTGTTTTTTGTTGTTTTATATGTTTTATATTTATTTTTTATTGTTTTGGGTGTTATGGTTTTATATGTGTATTTTGTTTTGATTTATGGTTTTGGTGTTAATAGGGGGGGGGGGGGGGGGGGTTGTTTGTGGTGTTAGTGGTTTGTTTTGAGGGGGGGGGGGTTAGTGAGTATATTTATTTATTTTATTAATATTTTTTTTTGTTTTTTATTGTTTATTTTTTAAAGTGTTTTTTTTGTTGTTTTTTGTTAGTGGTTTTATTTTGTTTTTTTGTATTTATTATTTATTTTTGTTTATTTGGTTTTTATTTTGTATATTTTTGATGGTTTATTATTGTTTGAGGTGAATTATTTTTTTTTTTTATGTATATTAAGGGGTTTAATATTATGTAAAGTATTAATAAAATTTTTTTGTTAAGTTAATTTTTTTTATGTTTTGAGTGTGATAATTGGGTTTTTTTATTGTTTTTTATTTGTATTATTTTTATTTTTATTTTTTTAATTGTGTGGTTATGTTTTTATTTTTTTTGTTGGGTTTTTATAGTTTTTTATTTTTTTTAGTTAATTTTTTTATGTTTTTTTTTTTTTTAATGTTTTTGTTTTATTTTTGTAGTTGGTGATTTTAAAGTTTTTTATGTGTTTTTTATTTGTTTATTGTTTTTTTGTTTTTTTAGTAATTTTTGTCTTAGGTAACAAAGTTACAAAGAAGGTTTTTTATGGTTTGTTGTTTTAGTGTTTTTTCTTGTTTGTTAAATATTATTGATGATTGGAACGTTTTTCTCTCTTCTTATTGTTCCCGTTTTACTTTGAGACAAATGTTTTTAGAATCTCCACATGTCCAAATTATCTTGAAGGAATATTCGTGTCAAAACGCGTATTGCAGTGAATTTTATATTATCTTTATATTCTTTTATTATTACCATTTTTGTTTTTATTATTATATCTTAATTTTATATCATTATATATGTTCATTAATCTGTTCATTTATCTATGCAATTGCTTATTTATCTATTCTAACTTATTTATTTTTCTGTTTATTTATATATTTAATCATTCGTTTATTCTTACACTGTTTACTTCGCGTTTTCTGTATAGCAAAGAAAACGTATTGTGTCCTAATGCTCTTTCCATTGAATTTCCCTATGTTTGGCTTTTTCACACAAAGAAATATTTTTCTATTTTTTCATCCTAACACAAATTCCCTTCTTTATTCTTACATCCACTTAAATAATACATATCTACCTTTTTCCTTAAATTGCTTTTGAAAAGAGTGCATTTATACAGTAGATATATATTATATCATTTCATGGATTTTTTGTTATACATTATCTACGGATGTCACAGAGATGATTCGGTCTGACGACACGAACTACCCACTATCAGGAGGCTAGGACGGTGCCCCTTACAGAACACTATATAGTGTGGAATTTTAACGAACCATGCCCTTGGTCCAACTCGCTGGCGTCACCTCGACCTCCGCCGCAAGTAGCGACGCTCTAACCCGATCGGCCACAATATTGACTACGAATGAAATACCCTACATAAGAACATAAGAATGAAGAAGACTGCAAGAGACCATAAGGCCTATACTAGGCAGTTCTATAGCAGCACCAATGATAAAAGAAAGAATACCACACGGCATGGAAGTTCATAAGAACTATTATAACCACGTTAGTACCAAGAGGATGCTAAGAGCTTTTTATCTACTTCGATACTAAGAGGGCGATGTTGGTGAGGAGCCTACGCCAGGAGGCGCTGAGTAGCTACGGCCGAAGCCGTCACCTTTGCTCTATGATGCGCTTTGGGGACTATTGGGACAGGTAGCAGCCACACTTGCGAATCGAACGCACAGCTATGGGAGTTGGAGACCAGGATGCTTCCGAGGACACAAGAAGTTTCCATGGAAGAGAAGAGAAAGAGAAACTAGTGACATCAAGGAGAGGAGGAGGTGGAGGAGGAAGAGGAGGAGGAGGAGAAGGAGGAGGAAGAGGAAAGGAGGAGGAAAACGAAGGAAAGGAGAAAGAGGAGGAAGAAGAATGAAAAAGGAAGGAAAAGAAGAAGACGAAGAAGAAGTGGAGATTTCTGAAAAGACTTACTACGACCAACTCAGAACGGCTCTGCTCTTCGTCTCGTGGTTTTTCCCTCACCTGGAACAGCAGAAAGAGGAGAAGACATTAGTACTCGGGTCCTGGAACACTTGCCAAAAGACTTACATTAGATTTTTTTTTTTTTTTTTTTTTTTTTTTTTTTTTTGTAATGTCCGTGGGTTGTTGTTCACGACTTGCCAAAAGACTTACATTAGAAATATTCTATTTGATTAATCAATTTATCTGTTTATTATTTTTTTGTCTGTGGATAGAACACAAATGTGATGTGCATACGAGGGTATAATAGAAAAAGAAAACAAGTAAATAAGAAAATAGATAAATTAATTTATCTATAAGTAAATAAATTGAATAAAAATAAAATAAGACAAAATAAGTAGACAAATAAGAAATGAAATAATTAATTAATCAAATAAATTAATAAATCAAATAATAAAATGAAGAGATAAATAAAATACAAAGTAAATGAAAATATATAGATAGATAAATTGATAGATAAATAAATAAATAAATGATAGATAAATAAATAAATACGATAAATGAATAAGAAAAAATACAAGAAGATAAAACATAAACGAGTTATAACTACAAAGCAGAAACACAAGATGAACGTTAAGGCCATTTACACGTTCAAACGGTTTGTCAAACAAATGTTTGAGGTGATGTTTGACCGTGTGAATGGGGTATTTGGTTGTTAAACACGTTTTTCAAACGTGTTTAACAAAGGTGTTTGGCAAACGCGTTTGACAACCAAATATCCCATTCACACGGTCAAACATAACTTCAAACACTTTTTTGGCAAACCGGGTTTGACAAACCGTTTGACCGTGTGAATAGCACATTAAGGAGCAAATGAAGAGATGTATAGACTGCACAAGTATACGATATGAATCAGTGAAATGACAGACACTTCAGGCTGAGTTACTGTGAAAAAAAAGAAACAAGTGCAAGTACAAGATAGATATACAAGAGACTTAAGAAACTATAGAGATGTTAAAAGAAATACGGGTGAATTGTGATCATAATGATAATGATAATAATAATGATAATTATAATAATAATAGTAATAACAATAATAATCATAATAATAATAATAATAATAATAATAATAATAATAATAATAACAATAATAATAATAATAGTGACAATAATAATAATAATCATAATAATAGTAATAATAATAATAATAATCACAATAATAATAATAGTAATAATAATAATAATAATAATAATAATAATAATAATGATAATAATTTTAATGACAATAATGATATTAACAATAGTAAAAATATTCATAAATAAAAATACAGACATGACGTCACGTCGACTCCGGGTACATTTTCGAAAGATATGTATAGAATTAGAATTTTCATATTCGAGTAAAATAAAGATATATGTACATAATTATTTCGTTCGGTGTTATCAGAGCATATTTTAGATGAAACGATTAAACAATATATGGTGGAAATATCTTTAGAGAAAATAGAACATAAAGAAAAATATATTCTAAAACGAAACACAAAACCAGAGAGGAAAAAAAAAATAATGAAGTTGACGAATTGACAAAGAAATACAAATCGGAAGAATAAAACTCAAAGTCCCAGCAAGACGGGGGAAAAAAAAAACTGGTTTAATTTGACATTAATTTATTAGATAATCAATTGCTGTAATTGAATACACAAATTACAAGAGAAGATGAGGGATGAGGAACGTACGCCACGAGGCGCTGATTACCTGCGGCCGAAGCCGTCACCTTTGCACTATTAAGGGCTTTAGGGCCTGTTGGGGGCAGGTGAATCGGAGAAGAGTGCGGGATTCGAACCCACAAACAAGTGAATGCGAGATAGAATTATGGCTTGGTTGAGGGTTCGATTCCCGTACTCCTCTCCGATTCCCAGTAGTTACCTGCCCCAATAGACCCCAATGCGCGTGTACATAGGGCAAAGGTGACGGCTTCGGCCGCAGCTACTACTCAGCGCCTCCTGTCGTAAGCTCCTCACCTTTCTTCTTCAGATGTTGGCAACTCAAGAAAGTTTTTTCACTTTTCTGGTAAACACAAATAATGAGAACAAAAAGAAATGATGATGTCGATTACACCTAAACAAAGACATGAGGTGCAAACTATTACACACACACAAAACACACACACGTACAAACGCACAGGCATACCTATAACTCCATACACATACATACACACACGCGCTCACACATACACACACACACACACACACACACACACACACACACACACACACACACACACGAACGAATACACACACACACACACACACACACACACACACACACACACACACACACACACACACAAACACCACTTGGAAGCCCAATGACAAGCTGTGAGCACGCGGGCGGGCAAGTGGTATTCAGGCCCAGGGCCAGGGCCAGGGAGGCAGGCAGGCAGGACGCTAACCTACATACTACGAGCATTACGCACGAAGGAACAAGCGCAAGAAAAGAGAGAGAGAGAGAGAGAGAGAGAGAGAGAGAGAGAGAGAGAGAGAGAGAGAGAGAGAGAGAGAGAGAGAGAGAGAGAGAGAGAGTGTGTGTGTGTGTGTGTGTGTGTGTGTGTGTGTGTGTGTGTGTGTGTGTGTGTGTGTGTGTGTGTGTGTGCATTTGAGCACAGAAGTATGTGCGTGTTTTGGAGCAGTTACATGCATGTATGCATGCATTCATGAATGTGTGTGTGTGTGTGTGTATGTGTGTGTGTGTGTGTGTGTGTGTGTGTGTGTGTGTGTGTGTGTGTGTGTGTGTGTGTGTGTGTGTGTGTGTGTGTGTGTGTGTGTGTGTGTGTGTGTGTGCGTGTGTTTTCGTATTTCGGAGAGCGGTCAAGAGGTCATAACAGTAAAATAAATGACATGGCTATAGATGGGTGTTTTAAAAAGAAGAAAAAGAAAATATAGAAAAAGATTGAGTAAAAGCAAGAAATTATATATACACATATACATACATATACGAGTATATATACATGTATGTATATATATATGTATATATATATATATATATATATATATATATGTATATCTAAGAAGAGTTCTGAAGAAGAATGTAGACGACTGATGTTTTAGTTGAAAGCAAATGACTTATAGTTTGCAATATTCCTGTCAGGAGGTGAGAGAACCATTAAGATTATTCCTCATATAAAGGAAATGACCATCTCAGGAACGAACATAAAAACAGAAAGAAAATGAACAAAGAGATGACGCACCTGCATCTCCAGACAACTGTTTCGTTTTTCAGTGACGAAGAAAGCAGGAGGAGGAACACGAGAAGGAAGAGGAAGAGGAAGAGGAGGAGGAGGAATAGAAGCAAGAGAATGAGGAAGAGGAAAAGGGAACAAAGGAAGAGTATGAGGAAGAGAAGAAAGAGGAGAGAAGAAGGAGGTGAGGAGAAGGAGGAAGAGGAGAAAGATATCAGGAAGAGAAGAAAAAGGAGGAGGAGGAGGAGAAGGATGGGAAGGTGGAAGAGAAAGAAGAGAAAGAGGAGAAAGAGGAGGAGGAAGACAAGCAAGAGAAGAAGGAAGAACAAAAGGAAATAAAAGCAGAGGAAGAGGAGAAAAAAGAGAAGGAGAAGGAGAAGGTGGAGGAAGAGAATGAAGAAGAAGAGGAAGAAGAGAAAGAGGAGGAAGAAGATATGCAAGAGAAAGTGGAAGAGCAAAAGGAAATAAAAGAGGAAGAAAAGAAAAAGAAGGAAGAAAAAAGGAGGAGGAAAAAAGGAAGAAGAGAAGGAGGAGGAACAAGAGGAGGAAGAGAAGGGAAAGAGTAAGAGCAAAGAGGAATAAAAGAAGAGTAAGAGGAGAAGAAAAAAAGAGGAGAAAAAAAGAGAAGGATGATGATGATGAGGAGGAGGAGGAGGAGAAGGAGGAAGAAGAGGAAGAACAAAAAGGAGGAGACTTGGAGAAGAGGAGGCAGTGTTTCACGAAGAGGAGTTTCGAGTATTGAGTTCGAATCCTCCGAGTACAGAAAGGAAACGAAAGAAAACCCGAACCCGTGGCCCTATAACACTCGATCAGCGAGAGACAAAAACGCTCCTTTAGATTTTGGAATATAAACTTGATGACATTCGGGTCCTTTCGTTCTCTGTGTTGAAGCTTGTGGAGTCTCTTCGTTAGTCTAAGATTCATTCATACATTTATTCATTTTTCATTTTTTTTATTACGTTTCTTCTATTCTTTCTGTATCGGTTGTCATCTGTATGACATTTTATCGCAACCGACCAAAACCGGCGAAACTCAACAAAACCCACCAAAACCATCCAATTAATGTTATCATGTTATCTTGCTGAAACTTACTGTGTGTATGTATTTTGATCTGTTGTTTCTAATGGTGAGGTTTAGTTAGGTTAGGTCAGGTTGTGGTTAGGTTGTGATTAGGTTAGGTCAGGTCAGGTTAGGTTAAGTTAGGTTTGGTTAGGTTGTGGTTAGGTTAGGTTAGGTTTGCTTAGGTTGTGGTTAGGTTAGGTTAAGTTAGGTTAACTTGTGGTTAGGTTAGGTTGTGGTTAGGTCAGGTTAGGTTAGGTTAGGTTAAGTTGTGGTTAGGTTAGGTTAGGTTAGGTTGTGGTTAGGTTAGGTTAGGTTAGGTTGTGGTTAGGTTAGGTTAGGTTAGGTTGTGGTTAGGTTAGGTTAGGTTAGGTTAGGTTGTGGTTAGGTTAGGTTAGGTTAGGTTAGGTCAGGTTAGGTTGTGGTTAGGTTAGGTTATGGTGAGGTAAGGTTAGGTTAGGGTTTTTCAAAATACTGCGTTTTATGCGGTTTGGTGGGTATTACAAAACTCGTGAATACATGACGAACCAAAAAAAAATGCATTTTAGGGAAGCTGAGTAAAACAAACACTAATACAGTAAGTCATTTCAGGACTTAAACACATTTTATTGGTATATATTATCCAGTTTCTCTCGCAGCTGTTGTCATTTTTTCATTTAATTCTGGCTACTGTCAGTCTATTCACTTACACCCATGGTGCCCCGTCTGTACAGACTGCATATTTTATCCAAGAGACATTTTTAAGACTTCAGTGATACCCTTACGGACCCGCGTCACTCAGATTTTTTTTTTATTACTAGGGACTAACCTCTACTTCTGTGGTAGTTAATCTCGATTAAACCCCCTCCTTAACTCTGATGCGTTCCCGTGTTAACCACTTCGTACTGAAGAGGTTTAGCAAAGGGGCTGATTCTCCCCTCTCTCTTCTTTCTTCTCGTATTGACAGAGCGAGCTTCCTCGATCTCTCCTTGTGTATCAAGTCCCACAGAACAAATCTGCCCTCCTCCTCCTCCTCTTCTTCCTTCTCCTCATCCACATCCTCTTCCTCATCCTCCTCCTCATCCTCCTCCTGCTCCTTCACCTTCTCTTCCTCCTACATCTTCTCTTCCTCTTCTTCCTCCACCTCTTCTTCATCATCACCATCATTATCATCCACCTCCTCTTCATCTCCCTCCTCCTCCTTTTCTTCTCTTAATCTTCTTTTCTTCCATTTTCCAGACTTCCAGGTTTTTTCCTCTGGATACATAATCAAACTTAGATTCTCAATTTCAAACCTCTAAGATTCTAAAATATTACTGTTGCTTAGTCACTACATGGATTGTATCTTTACCTTATCTAGCAACATTTTGTGGAACTGAAGCTCTATTTGACTATATTTAGATAAATATCTTAGATCTTCGGATCCTAGAATGAAATCTATTCATTATAAATTCGTTATTGACACAAAACTATATAGAATGACAAAAACAATTACTCAAAGAAAGTCCTGAATCAAGATGGTTTGAGCTAGAATTTTACACTAGAAATTTATTGATAAATTCTAACCATTGGTATTCCTGTTTGGCAAAGGTGGAGGCGATGAACATTTTCTAAATTCCTAAAAAAAAAAAAAAAAAAAAAAAAATAGATAAATAAAAATAATAAAATAAAATAAAATAAAATAATAATAATAATAATAGATAAAAAAATAAAATAGATAAATACATAGAAAAAAATTATGGATTGGTCAGCACAATAATCTAATTTCAAAGACTCCATTTGTTTCCAGCAAACTATATTCACCATTAGTTTATTCACATTTGATACATAAGCATTCCACGTGGTACAGTCACGTACAAAAGTTTTGACCCAATTCACATTTCTCACGACGTTGATGTGATTTTTTTTTTTTTTTGTCGAGTACGTGATGCATTTTCCTGTGACTAGTATTTAGTTTACAGTAAGGTAATTATCTTGAATAGATAAAAAAAATAGATTATCAGACAAAGAATTTTATTTTAGCATCATGAAAAACTCTTTTGTTCACGACTGTAGATGATAACATCACAGATAAAGTACACAGACCAATAATGAACAAGATGTCATATATCACAGATGAAAATATTTGAAACTATCTTGAACTATTTAAAAAAATAACAGAGACAAGGAGAGTTTGATACAATCCTTCAATATCATTAAAGAAAGAGATAGTAAGGCAAGAGAAAATACATCCTCTCAGAAAGCAAACTAAATATAATCTTGTGTGTGTGTGTGTGTGTGTGTGTGTGTGTGTGTGTGTGTGTGTGTGTGTGTGTGTGTGCGTGTATGTATGTGTGTTTTCGTGTGTGTAGGTGTGTATACATGCATGTATGCATACTTACATGCACATGTTGAACCTTCCTACTTTCCTATTAAAAAAAAAAAAAATCAAATACTCACGTACATGCGTCTATCTGTATGTACGTATGTACGATCGTATATGTACATGCGGCCTGGTCCGTTTTTTTGTGCGCGCGGCTGAGAGAGAGAGAGACCGATCCAGCGCTCCATTTAATATTAGCAGCTTCCAAACCACGGGGTTCGAAAGAAAGCCCCCAGTTCGAGGCCGCAATTTCGATGAGAGCCGCCAGTAAGTGGGCTCCATTAAGCATATATCTTGTACAATGAGAACGATGTCCCGGCTGATGGTCGAGTAATATTTATACTTACCCGGGTATCCATCACTCACTCAAGACATGGATATATGCGACCCAGAGGTGAATATATCAAATACTTGGAGCGGAGGTGGGGGGGAGGGGAGGGGGGGAACTACTGAGGCTGGAGATTGCATAGAACTCATATATAAGACCGTGGTGGAGATTAGACTTCGAACGTGTGTGGTTACCAAAGCGGGGGGGAGGGGGAGGGGGGAATGGGGGAGGGGGAAGGGGGGGGAAGGAAGGTAACCATCGTGTCTTTGGTGGGCGGGGCAGCGTCGGGGGAGGATGTGGAGATATGGGGAGAAGACGAGGAAGACAGGGAGCTGGACACGGAGTGGGGGAGGAGGAGGAGGAGGAGGAGGAGGAGGAGGAGGAGGAGGAAGAGGAGGAGAGGGAGGCAAGTGAAGAAGGAGAGAAGGAAGAGGAGGAAGAGGAAGAGAGGGAATTGGAGGAGGAGGAGGACAGGGACGAGAGAGACAACTAGGATGAGGACAAAGATGAGAACGAATACGATAGCGAAGACGCGGAAGGGGAAGAATAGGAGGAGGAGGAGGAGGAGGAGGGGAAGGAAGAGGGAAGAGGAAGAGAATGAAGATCAAGAGAAGGAAGAGGAGGAGGAGACAAAAGGAAGAGGAAGGGAAGGAGAAGAGGAAAAGGAGGAAGAGGAGGAAGAGGAGGAGGAGGCGGAGGAGGAAGAAGGAAAAGGAGAAGCAGGAGGGGAAGTTATTGGGAGAAAATTAGGAGAAAGAGGAAAATAAGGAAGATAAAGAGAAGGAGGATGAAGAGGAGGAAAAGGAGAAGGAGACAAAGTAGATGGAGGAAGAGGAAAAAGAAGATGAGGAGAAGAAGGAAGAGGATGAGAAGAAGGAGAAGGATGGGGAGACAAAATATATTGGGGACAAAAGTTAGAACAAGGGGAAAATGGGGAAGAGGAAGGGGAGGAGGAGAAGGAGAGAATACGAGGGTTGAAGGAAAACGTGGAGAAGACAGAGAGAGAGAGAAAGAGGGAGAGAGAGACAGAAAGAGAGAGAGGGGGAGAGAGAGAGAGAGAGAGAGAGAGAGAGAGAGAGAGAGAGGAGAAGAGAGGAGAGAGATAGATAGATAGAGAGAGAAACAAGTGGACGTGGAGACCTGAAATATAACGTGGATATGATAACAAAGAAGAAAATGAATGATGAAAGATAACAGGAAGAAGAAGAGGAGGAAGACAAAGAAGAGGATGAAAAGGAAGATGAGGTGGTGGAGAAAAACGAAAAGGAAGTAAGGAGAGGAAAGATGACTGGGAAGAGAAAGAGGAGGAGGAAAATAGAACAAGGAAAGAGCAAGAGGAAGATAAGGAGGAGATGGAGGAGGAGGTGGAGAAGGAGGAGGAAGTGGAGTTGGAAGTGGAGAGGGAAGGAAAAGAGGAAGAGGAAAAGAGAACAGGAAAAGAGTAAAAGAAGGAGGAGGATAATGAGGAAGAGGGAGAGAAGGTGGAGAAGGAGAAGGAGGAAATGAAGTAAGAGGTGGAGGAAGAAGAGAATAAGAGGAATAAGAGGAAGAGGAATAGGAAAAGGAAACAGAAAAAAGCAAGAAGGAAGAGAATGAAAAGGAGGAGAAGGAAGAGGGAGAAGAGGAGGAGGAAGAGGAGGAGAAACAAGCGAAAGAAGAAAAGAGAACAAGAGAAGACTAGGAGGAAGAGAGGAAAGAGAAGAAGGCGAAGAATGAGGAGGAAGAAGAGATGGAGGAGGAAGACGAGGAGAAGGAAGAGGACAAAGACGAGGAGGAGGAGGAAGAAGAGGAGAGGGGAAGAGGAAGAAGCATTGGGGATCGTGTTAGCTGTTCATACCTTGATACAAGTCAAACACAGATATGCAAATACTTGAGTCTGTTTATCTTTCTCCCCGAATACTTGACAATTATAATTGAAGGTCCGAGGAAACCTTTCAGTTTGTTATAGACATAATCGATGTTTATTGTGAATAATGAAAGCTCAAAGTAGACGAGATCAAGACCGAAATATATACTTTAGGGAAGTTTATAGTCTACAAGAACTGATATGAATTTTGTGTAATCACTAATATGGCAATACTGAATGTGCCTCCTTTCCTTATCTAGAAGTAGCGTTTAAATTTAATGGTATCTTTGATGGATGAAGAGAAAAAATCTATACAGATTCTCTAGGCAATGTTTACTGTACGGAAGATGTATGAAATTCTTGATCTATAGATTGATGTGACGTTAGATTTATCTCTGTAAAAGTTAGTTCCCAGCTCAGTTAGTCTCAACGAAATCAAGCGTAATGGAGACAGATGCGACTGGAAAATATATCTTAAGTTTGAGAAACTTGTTCTAAAATGAATATACATATATATACATACATATATATATATATATATATATATATATATATATATATATATATATATATATATATGTATGCAGTATGGAATGGTAAAATATTACATTAAGATTATGAGTTATAAGGGTAATAAATTATCTCTCAAGGTATACCAGTTCACGAGATTTATACTGGCGTAACATTTAACATGGCCTCCCTCCCCCCCTCCCACACTCCCACACACACAATCTCCACTACCTAGTTATAAATGTACGTATAATTTGTGTTCCCTCGCCATCATTATACGTATAACATGCACTCACTTTGAAGTATAGGCACTCCCGTAGTTATCAATCTATGTTAATGTTGGGTTTATCCAAAGGAGTAGCTCTACTGTTAAAAAGAAATCAAAGAGAAATAGGATTATGTTGGTACACCTGTTTGACAAAGGGAAAGGCGAAATAGGATGGGGGATGTTTCTACAAGTGAGAATTATCGTCTTGATGTAGTAAAAAGGATACTAAGAACACTACCAAGGGAACCAGAAAAAGGACAAAGCAACCCTTAAGTATGGAAATTGTGAATTCATTCTTTTTAAAGTCGATCTACATTGTTCTTGAGGAAACCCCAACATATTCATTACGAGGCTGATACTTGATCTAATATAATTGACCAAATATGGAAGTCAAAGGGTTGGAGGGAGTTAATCAATGTTTCTGTGAATTCCTGAGAACCACTCTGAACCAGACTGAAAAGCCAATTGTTTTTACTTTCCAAATCTATAATAATATGTGTGGTTTTCTTAGAAAACAAATGTTTGTTCTTCTGCATCCACTCCATTCTCCTTTTATACGCTTTGACACTTTATCAAAAAGTAAGTTTTGATTCTTCTCTGAGCAATCCACAACTCCTGACCCATGTTGAGGATGTCATATCTGAGTTATGGATTCATGTGATCTTCTAGAATCTCAACACACTTATCATGGTGAGATAGAGAGAATAGTCATAATATTAAGTTACAGATGGCTATCAGAAACTATCACAGCTTTGCGCGATACGAGTTTCTGCTGAAGGAACTCAGACTGGCATTGAGGTCTCTACAGATCTGTGTTTCTCTGTGTTCTTTGAGGTCTCACTATTTCTCTGACGAAGAACAACAACGATCTCCTTTTGATCGAAATGGCTCTTAGTATCTTTGTAAGTCAAGGCGTTAAATCTACTTCTTATAATCCGTTTCACACTGGGACAGATTTCGTCAATTAACTAGAAGACGACTTCACTTACAGTATTCTACACTTCCCTTAGATCATTTCAATAATATGTCTAATATTTGTATAGACTTAACTTCTCTTAGTTCGTCATTCAGTTTCTCAGTATTTGACGCAAAGGTAAACTGATATTTGAAAATTCGAAAAACGAAAGATTGTAACAGAAGTAGTTTATACTCAAACGAAGTAAAAACAGTTGACGATAATCTGCCTAGTATGAAGCAGCCTTTGTCCGTTCAACAAAGAATCTAACTTTGATAAAGAAAGATACCGTAAGCCAATATTTATACAAGAGAATCTACAAACACGAAATTTAACTACGGATTCACTGATAACTGATTAAATGATAACTAAGGAAATGAAATATTTATATGAGTATGAAAACATTAATATTTTGTTAAAAATATCGCGACGATAAATAGATACACTGTACGGGTAACTGAACTTAGACTAAATTCTTACCAAACTTAATCTATCAACCTTAACCACAGATTTTCTTTATTAAAGTTCTATCATCGTATTAATCGTCGTTAGTAATCTAAACCTTCGTACCCATAGCTAAATAATTTCTTCACCGCTTTTTGAATTTAAGACTTTTTGTAATCTTACTTTTCAATCAATGGCTTTCAGAAGCATGGTTTTTCTTTATCCAATGACAATTCCACATTTGAATAAGACAACACAAAAATGTTGTAACTGAAAAGTTATTTGCACGGGAACTGATGTTTAACTCTTCTATATATTCTATTTCTTCTACCTATGCGTTTCATCTTTTGTGAGAACATTTCGACTTGCAGTACAAGATGCGCCTTTTGTTTCTGCTTTTTTGTTCGTCTTGTGGGTGGAATGTCGACGAGGAAAGAAGCGCCGGTGAACCATAGAGAGGCCATTTGCTGTTGCCCACTTTCACGCTCTTTTAATATTACCAACAGCTTTTTCATTTGCACATATATGATGGACAGCGTCCTTGAGTCAATCTACTTTCACTAAAAAAAATTCGTTAAATTATTTACTTTTTACCAATTTCTGTTATTCTTTCATGCTTATTAGGTGGGAGTGGTTTCTATGCCTTTGTTTGTTTTTTTGGCTACCTCTCGTGTAAGGGTGAAAAAGCCTTTGGTATATGTATGTATTGCATGTATGTATGTATATATGTATGTATGAATGTGTATATGTATGCATGTATGTATTTATATGAGTATCTATGTATGTTTATATGTATGTAAGTATGTATGTATGTGTATATGTATGTATGTATGTATGAATGTGTGTATGTATGTATGTATGTGTATATGTATGTATGTATGTATGCTCACTGTCAATTTGGGTTATGCAGGCGAAATATATTAACCAGCGTAAGCATCATCATTTGTTCAATGAACAAACAATGTGGGCGAGAAACTAGTAATTCAAGTTATCATTTCACTAACTTACTTCAATTCTTTTTTTCCTAATTCGATTTTGTTGTTCTGGTTGATAAAATTTAGGATGTCATGCATCTGTCACCTTTTGTTTGACCTAAGTCTGTTGACGTGGAATTGATAATTAAAGAAAATATTTGAGTATGAAAATATAGAAAAAATATTAACTCAGAAAGAAATCTTGCCAAGACAAATAGATAACATGTACGGTTAACTAAACCTAGATTAACTTACCTTTGCCAAATTTAATCTAACCAAGCCTCCCAGTTACAGTAACCTAGTCATAGTTCAAAATTGATCAAAACCTATTCTAATTCGATTTCAGATGAAAATCTACTTAGGAAATTTTTGTTACTGGTAGTACGTAATTCAAAAATAAACTAAGTCACAAACACACATGAAAGAATGATAATAGAGACTTACGAAAGTGACAGTATGCTGGATCATAATCTTTTAGTAATGAAAGTAAAAATGGCGAAAAGAAAGAAAGAAAAAAAGACAGACACTTTGAATAGGGGAAAAGGAAAACAGATAATAATTGTTCGGAAATCTAAGAAAAAAAGAAAATGAGGTGCCAAGAAAAATATGAGGGGTTGAAAAAAAAACCCAGCTGAATTGGAAGAACAGAGGCGAAAACTGATGATAAAAGATGATTAAAAATGGTATGAATTGTATAAGGAAGGAAACAGGCAAGAACTGGTTAAGCAATAGAGTGGTTAATGAATGGAATAGACTCAGTAACCAAGTACTGAGCGCTGAAACTATCGGTCGTTTTAAGAGAAGGCTAGATTACTTTATGGATGGAGATGATAGGTGGTAATGGACATGAAACTGTCTAGTGTAGACCTTACGGTCTCTTGCAGTCTTCTTCATTCTTATGTTCTTATGAGAGAGGCTAGTCAGGGGGAGAGAGGAACTGACTGGTATATCATGAAACTGTGATCCTCTTCATCTGCTGAAGAGGATCACAGATAGTGATCGAAATATACGGATCTTTTTACTTTCGCCCATTCTTCTCCGAAAGTGGGTCATTACTATAATTCAAAATAAACATAAACTATGAAAAATAAACCAGGAGGAGTAGAGGATGGGGACAGAGGGTGTCTTTGAGTTTTAAAGAGTTCAAGAATCTTTTCTGAAAGAGAGTCAAAGAAACGAGAAAGTCAAAGGAGAAGACGGAAAAAAAAAATTACTAATAAGAACAGAAAACTGTTAGCACAGAAAGTTGAGGTAGCGGAGATGTGCAATGAGCACTTCGAAGAACTGATGAATTGAATGAAGATAAGGAAACTGGTTGTTATAGACTGTATTTGACCATCACTTCTATCCTTTTGGACAATCACGCGGCATACAGAGACTAGAATACCAACGCTGTTGAAAAATCAAATTAAATCAGAGTGGAGGGAAGTTGGTAAAAAATAAAATAAAAGACGCAATGACAAAGATGATAAGAAAGAATAAGTAGCAAAAGGATATGTATATATGGGGATGATTAAAAATGAAGGTAAATATGTATACATGGAGATGATTAAAAATGAAGGTAAATGTGTAAATATGGAGATGACTAAAAATTAAGGTAAATATGTAAATATGGAGATGATTTAAAATGAAGGTAAATATATATACAGGGAGATGATTAAAAACGAAGGTAAATATGTAAATATGGAGATAATTAAAAATGAAGGTAAGTATGTAAATATGGAGATGATTAAAAATGAAGGTAAATATGTAAATATGGAGATGATTAAAAATGAAGTTAAGGACTGAAAAAATAGGTTTAAGAAGGAAATTCGGCATGAACTAGTATACCAAAAGAATTGTTAACGAATGGAATACGAGTTGACTTAGTGACCATCTAATGAGCGCTGAAACAATTGGTCGTTTTAAGATGAGATAACCTTATGGATAGGGTTGACAGGTGTTAAGGGACATGGAACTGCCTAATATAGGCCTTACGGTCTCTTGTAGTTCC
>NC_134790.1:12660914-12668414 GCF_046742065.1 Oratosquilla oratoria
TAATGAAATTGGACGATGCTGTTTGCAATATGTGACCGTTGATACCTTTCAATAGAGATTGAGGAGCGTGCATCCGCTAGGCCAAGATCTCACGGTCCATTTAGTACAAATGTACTACAGACAAGTATTGTACATCGAGCTTTGATTACGCCCAACACGGGTACAGTATAATCATTGGAAGACCATCTGGGACTACAAAGGTATTTGCAAGCAACAGGTCTTGTTGTACCCTCGGGGTAAATCGAACATTAACACATAATTTCATCGAATGATTTACCATTTTACCTGTCGTGTTTCGAACTAAATTGTTTTCACGAGGCCTGGAGAGACTGAATATATATACAGGTAGATAATTCGATGCTATATGTGCCGTAAACAAATTCAGTGGTGAGAAAAGTATCGGATTCTTTTATGACTATAGACATTTGGGTTTGATCCTAACACGTACCGTCGATTATCATTTGTTCGATCTGTTTAAGAATATAGAAAAACAACAGTTTTTTTTTATTTACTAAGCATCTCCTAAACTAGTATCACATAAATTAGGGTCCTGAAATAGATTCTAAAGAGTTTTTTTTTAAAAGACTGATCCTTGTGGTCATTTAGCAGCTAAAGTATAGGTATTGCTACACTACCCAGACCTGACTATACACAGGGCACTGTCCTAAAAAGAGGAAGTAAAACTCTATGGCTTGTTTCAAAAGTACCGACTTTTCGCCGCACGCCGTCCACGACACGACGTCGTGGTCTCAAATAACCATAAGCGTCTATGGACGCTTTCACACGTGGTCGTGAGGTGTGAAAATGTTCACAGACACCCATGGTTATTTGGGACCACGACGTCGTGTCGTGGACGGCGCACGGCGCACGGCGAAAAGTCGATACGTATGAAACGAGCCTTAACCTTTCTATTATGTAAATAACTGAATGGAGTTAGGAAAACTAAATACTCCTGTCTACAGACAAGTGTATCTATGTATCAATATATTCAACATGAAGAGAACTTAAAGAAGACTAAAAGCGTCTGGTATTAGACAGAACAAATTTCTTAAATGTAACACTGGTCTTTGTTAACTATTATTCTTAGTTCCTCAACGGCCCAAGAGCACCTTTAAGCCATATAAAAACTTTTGGCCTTAGATTAAGGCAGAATCTTGAAAGGTCAGTAATTTCATTTTAGTTATCTACAAAAGATATTTGGTTCCCAATCTACGCTGAAGAAAAATTATAATGACAATTTTGTTATAGATGCTATGATGATTGGTGATGGTGATTGTTGATAGTGAGGGCTGACGATGGTGATGATGGTTGAATTATAGTGATGATTTGTGATGGTGATTGGCAATGATGATTGATGATTATGGTTATGATTGATTATACATAAATTTATGATTGATGGTGATGATTGGTAATGAAAATGGTGATGGCAGCGATGATGATGATGATGATGATGATGATGATGATGATGATGATGATGATGGTAGCGGTGATGTTGATGATGATGATGATGATGGTAGCGGTGATGATGATGATGATGATGGTAGCGGTGATGATGATGGTGATGATGATGGTGATGATGATGATGATGATGATGATGATGGTAGCGGTGATGTTGACGATGATGGTAATGATGATGGTGGCGGTGATGATGATGATGGCGATGATAGTGATGTTGGTAACGATGATGGTGGTGATAAGGGTAGTTATGATGGTGATGACAATGATGATGAAAATGCTGATAGGAAGAGAAATCATTAACCCACAATTTATTTACGTATTTTTCCAAATCACTTAAAAAAAAAAAAAAAAAAAAAAAAAAAAAAAAATGACTGGCGACCTTTTGGTCCATACTGAGGTCGGATAAATAATAATAATGATGATTTATAATAACAACAATAATAATAATAATAATAATAATAATAAAAATAAATGACAATAGATAATAAATAATAAACAATTATAATAATAATAATAATAATAATAATAATAATAATAATAATAATAATAATAATAATAATAAATAATAATAAATGTTAATAAACAATAAAAACAATAGAAATAATAATGATAATAAATTATAACTAATAAATGAAAATAACAATAATAATAAAAACAATAACAATAATAATAATAATATAAAAAATAGATAGATAAAAATCTTCATGCACCACTAACTCCCTTTCCACTGACCTGGCCACTAAGCCTCTAGTGGTGGTGCCACGAGAGTGAAATGCAACAACGAGTGCCACAAACTGACGCCACTGATACTCTCGCCAGCAAACGAGGCACCAACATTTCGTTGGTGACAACAGTACAAATAACATTAACAGTTACACATAATGGTCGCAGTAGAACTGGTAGAAATAGTAGTTGTAGTGGTAGTGATGATAGCAGAAGTCGTAGTCGTAGCTGTAGTTAATAGTAGTATTAGTATTATCAGTAACAGTAGTAGTAGTAGTAGTAGTAGTAGTAGTAGTAGTAGTAGTAGTAGCTGAAGTAGTAGTACTGGCAGGAATAGTAGTTGTAGTAGTAGATGATGAGAGTAGTAGTGTTGAGGGTGGTGGTAGTAGTAGTAGTGGTGCTAATATAATGGTAGTAATAGTAGAAGTATTAGCAGAAGCAGCATTTAAGTAGAAGTTTCTAGGGTAGAATTAAAGATAAAATAGAATGAAATTACATAAATTAAGATAAAACAAAACTGAATATGATAAGTAAATAAAAATAAACAAATCATTGGTACCTTTATAAAGTAAATGTAAGATTCGATTTTATCAAGAAACAAGAGGAATGAAAAGGATAGGGTTCACTAAGTGCGCCGAAACACAGATTTGAGAAAGTATTGCAAGAAATTTGTCCGAAATGCCGGTTAGTACGAAGTTAATCCCTGACGGAGGGGTTTATGTAAACATCTCTTCTGTGCGAGTTCCCACAAAAAAAAAAAAAAATAAATAAATAAATAAATAAATAAATAAATAAATAAAATAACAATAAATAAATAAACAATAAATACAAATAAAGGGATAGATAAACAAAAATAAGAATAAAAGAATGGAAATATTATAATATTGATAACATGAAATAAAAATAAAAAAGATAAATAAATAACCTGTCTCCTTAAAATCAGATTGAGTACATTCCTTGATTTGAACAGAACGCTGTGACGTTAGCTGGAATGAAATCCATTGAAGGGGCTATCACGCTGGGCTACTTTTCCTCCAACCTCCATCACGTTTTCCGCCGTCAAATCACTATGGCAAAACTATTTTGTTTTCTCAACAAAAATACATAGAATATCATTTGATATTATGCTGGAGAAACATTATCTTCATCCAGCATATCAGATCCCTAAAGCTCCGGCCTCCAAATCAGCTCCAAAAGTCGAAGGAAAAATAACCCAGTGTGATAAGGCCCTAAGTAGGTCTAAGTGGTGACGGGGTTGTATCGACTTCGTTTGAATCAAAGTTTTCTTTGTTATCTTCATGCATTAAACGAATTTGACAGTAACTAGTTTAGAGTATATTTGCAATACATACTTCTGCTGTAAGGTAGTCTGTATAAAATCACATTAACCTAAACTTAATCCAGGTTGTTTAACATAACTCCTCCCCCACTTTTTTCCAATTTGGAATTTAACATTTTCTTCTGAAATAGTTCTACTTCCCCCAACTTTACTCCAAACTACTGAGATGAAAACTACATTTCGTTCGGGCAAGGAAGTTTTTCTTAAACCAGTTTCAAAGAAGCATTTGTTGTGCCGTCCATAATTTGATTCTTTGTCCTTCTACAGCGTTTAAGTTTGAGCCTTATGCAGACTTGTCACATGCATTCATTATGTGAGTCTCTTGCAGTGTGTCTACTATTTCATCAAATTTTAATAACCTGTCAGATTACTTGGGCCATATATCACACATGACTTGAAAAATAGAGCTTCTACGCACACACACACGTACACACACACACATACATACGTACACTCACACGTACACGCACACACAAAAGGTCTGTTCTTCATAATCTGGGTGTGGTAGGGATGCAAATACTCTTGTTCAGAATTTTGATAAATAAATAAAAAATTAACATGTCTGTTTTTGGCAAAATGATCTAGCCGATGACGGTGAACCTGATTGGCTGAGAGAGTGGTGACGTCACAGCAACGGAAACTACTGATTGGCTGAGTGGTGACGTCACGGCAACGGGAACTACTGATTGGCCGAGAACGCTAACGTCACGGCAACGGAAACGATTGGCCGCAGGCCAAGCGCCCATAGCGAAGCCATGGCGGCGAAGCCGGCGCTTGAAAAAAAAAAAAAAAAAAAAAAAATAAATATATATAAATATATATATATATATATATATATATATATATATATATATATATATATATATATCAGTTGGGTATTGTTTGTATACCAAATTATTATTCAGACTTAAGATGGCTGCCCATATATTTCTTGAACGGGTAATGGGGACCTAAAGCATTTAGGAATTTAGAATGATAATAATAAATGCAAGATTGATTCATATTAATGCACTAAGTGAATTAAAAAATGCGAATATATGAATATAAAAGCATACACAAATGTGCATACACATAAACATGCTCACATAAACACACACGCAAATACACACACACATACACGCGCGCGCACACACACCACATTATTGTATATTACGACCCAATATACTGACATCAAACATATAGATCATCATGCATTCATTAACGCCATGCACTGCTAATACGAGATAAATTATGAAAAAGATACTTTTAATTCATATACAAATTTGCATCATGACCATCATTTATTCATCTTTTTTTTCTCCTGGAACTACGCCTTTTTTCACCTTAATTCCTCTTCTTACACTAACTCGTTTGGAGTTTTTTTTTATCCACAACAATTATATATATATATATATATATATATATATATATATTTTTTTTTCCGCATCGTCCCGTTTTCGTTGTGAGGCCAAATTTCTCTTCTCTTCCATAACAACCCTCACTCCATTTTCTTTTCCCAACCTTTCTCTTTTACCCTTCTTCGACTCTCTTTCTCTTTCCCTTCATTCCTCTTTAACGCAAAAAATCTCTTCTTTTTTCATTTGTCTTGTCACTCTTTATTTCTCTCTTCCTTCTTTCACCATTCTTTCTCTGCATACTCTCTTCTGAATATTATCTTTTCATTTTTGTATTTCTCCATTTGTTTTCTCTTCTTTATCGACTTTTCCCAATTTTGTACTTTTTCATACTCTCCTCCTTTATCCTCCCGTCTTCTCCCTTTATAACAAGGATAAAGGACTACCCGGTACGAAAGGGATAGGCTAATATAACCTTTATCCATATGGAACATAGAGATGAAAATAGCTTACGACAGGACGCTCTGACACTCCTCTCTTCCTCGTTCTCTATTTACATTTTCTCTTCTTCCTTCTCTTTACTTTTCCACCACCTCTCTTCTCCTCTCTTCCTCTTTATCCTCATTTCTCATTATTATTCTTCGCCCTTCCCTTCCGCCTCCCTCTCTCTTTTCTCCCTCTCTTTGCTCTTCACTCCTCTCTTCCTCCTTTTCTATTTACATTTTCTCTTCTTCCTTCTCTTTAACTTTCTACCACCTCTCTTCTCCTCTCTTCCTCTTTATCCTCATTTCTCATTCTTCTTCGCCCTTCCCTTCCGCCTCCCTCTCTCTTTTCTCCCTCTCTTTGCTCTTTTCTTTACCTTCTCCTATCTCCTTATCTTCCTACCGCTCCCTAACCTTCATCTTCTCTCTCCCACTTCCTCTCTTCACTATCACTCCTCTTCCTCCTCCCTAACTTCTCTTCCCATTCTCCTCCTCCTCTTTCGCTCTGACAGATTTGATGCACAGGATGCAAAAACCGATAGTCATTTTCATATTTTTCAGCCCCAAGTCTCCCTCGTCTCCTGTTCTTCCTATTCTCTTCACTCTTTTACTCTCTTTTTATTCTCTTCCTCTTCTTAAGTTTATCTGGTGCATCAAGGGTTACCCCTGTCCCCCACTACATCCCTTGTCAAAGATGAAACGAAAATTGCTATATTGCATATATGTATGTATGCATGTATGTTATATAAGGCCCTTCGGTATGTGTACATGTATGTCTGTATAAATACATATATGTAAGGCTTTTTCGTATGTATACATATATGTATGTAATTATGTATATGTATGTATGTATGTACGCATGTGCATATGTATTTATGTATATGTATGTATTATGTATGTAATTATGTATGTATGTAATTATGTCTATGTATGTATGTATGCATGTGCATATGTATGTAATTATGTATGTACGTATGTATGTAGGTATGCGTGTGCGCATGTATGTATATATGCATGTGCGTATGTAGGTATGTATGTATTTATATATGTATACATGTGTGTATCTATGAAGGACTAATCATTGCAGCTGGTGAACAATCGCTGGTATCAAAAATGAAGTAAAACCCTGTCTTATAGTGAATGCTCGTCATAATAATTTTCATCATCATTTGTACAAATGCTGTTTTCAAATGGCTTATGATAAATAAATACAAATATAAATAAACACACACACACGTACATTATATATATATATATATATATATATATATATATATATATATATATATATATATATATATATACACATATACTTCTGAGCTCAGGAAGCAGTTTTTCTCATAAACGATTATCAAAAACGAACTGCATACTTTGCATTGACAACTTTATTTGCTAAATTCTCCATAGAGCGGAAGTAATCTCGGAACAATCATACGGACTACAGGATATAACCACACCCCCTCACAAACATTTAGCACTGCGAATATAAAATAGAAAAAAACACAATAAATAAATAAATAGATAAATAAATAAATGTTGAGACATTCTGACAGGTTGACGTATGTGGAGTAGGAAACACAGGTGTCTTAGTCTGAGTTTATTCCTGACTAGTTTCGCAGGTATGCTTTTTCAAAGGAATAAGTAAATAAATGTATAAATAAAATCCAAAATAAATCATTAAAGAACGCTACAAATATCAATACCTTTTGGAGTGGTTTGGTTAATGTGTTTAATTAACAACAGTAGGAGGGACTATGGAAAGTATTAAACTGGTTTAAGGAGTGGAATATGTGGGGGAAGTGGGTTAGAAGGTTTAGCATTAACATACAAGTTAATTTAAACCTTTTATGTTGATTTTATAGTTTAGAATTAACCAAAGAAAATGAAATGGGCGTTTTCATCTATCACATAATCATATATTACTATCTATCCTTATCTAAATAACATAATTATCTTGATATTATTTACACAATTCCTAAAATATTTTTCTTAATAAATTTGTGAAATCTTATTATTATGATAATTTTAATTAATAAAAATATTTTTCTAGTTTGACTGTTTTTCTTGTTCTTCTGTCAACATAGGATTTGGGTCTAACTCCTTCTAGATACGAAGAACGAGCCTGAAGTTAGTTCGTAGTTAGTTAATAATTAGAAGAAACTTA
>NC_134790.1:12673414-12683414 GCF_046742065.1 Oratosquilla oratoria
ATTTTGTGAAGCAGAATATATATATATATATGTATATATATATATATATATATATATATATATATATATTTAATATATATATATATATATTATATATATATTTGTGTGTGTGTGTGTGTGTGTGTGTGTGTGTGTGTGTGTGTGTGTGTGTGTGTGTGTGTGTGTGTGTGTGTGTGTGTGTGTGTGTGTGCGTATACATATATCCCGACCATAGATTAGGTTGACTGAAGCATAACAATTTCCTTTTGTCAACTATGACTGTTATTTTTCATAATTTTTAAGATTTCACATGGATAATTTCAAAATAGATATGTCTAATTTTGCATTTAAGCTAGAGGTAAAACGTTAACACACACAAACACACACACACATACCACTACGGCGGTCCGAGTTCGAATCCCGCCCAAGGCTAAAAGAATTTCAATATCGCTACGCTGCGAGCCATTACTCCAACTCTCGTGTGTGGGGAGTTAGGTGTGTGTGTGTGCGTGTAAGGTCAAAGCAATACCCATAGATTGATCACATATGAGCTCTGAGCTCTCTTCCGGGTGGGGTATAGCTGTCGATCACTTGTCCAACACGTGATCAAAGACCATAGTGAATCACACACATACGCACACAAACTCACACACACGCACATATAAGCGAGCCGTCACAACACTGAATGTGTGCAACGTTACTGCCCCCCCTAAACAAGGGGAATGACGCATTTAAGTTCACAGCAGTGTCCACAGATTATTATTCAACAAGAGCTCTGAATTCTCATCCGAGTGGGTTGTAGTTGTCGATCACGACTCCATCACGTGATCCATAACCATGATAGATCACACACACGCACACAAACACACACATATACACAGACACACACACACACACACACACACACACACACACACACACATAGGTCGGCCATATATGAGCTCTGAGCTTTCTTCCAGGAGGGAAATAGCTGTCGATCACGAGTCCAACACGTGATCCAAGACCATAGTGGATCACACACACACACACACACACACACACACACACACACAAAAATATATATATATATATATATATATAAATATATATATATATATATATATATATATATATATATATATATATATATATATATATATGCACACAGTGTGTATGCACACATACATGAAGCTCTTATCAAGAGGAGGATGGCACAGGGAATCAATAATCACTCTGCAGTGGTGATCAGTTTCCGGTCTGGTTGATAGTCGGCTCTGCCTTTGGCAGAATAATACGGTTTATTTTCTCATTTCACTTTTTGGACTACCAATTGCTATCGCTGTGTAGCGCTCTGATAGGTCCTCACGGCAAAAGGAAATAAAAAAAAGACACGTGCGGGTGTTTGTGTGTGTGTGTATGTTTGTGTGCGTAGGTCTGTTTGTGTGTGTGTGTGTGTGGGTTTGTATGTTGGTCTGTTTGTGTGTGAGTATGTGTGTCTGTTTCTGTGTGTAGGTCTGTTTGTGTGTATGTGTATGTGTTTGTGTGTGTAGGTCCGTTTGTGTGTACGTACGTGTGTGTAGGTCTGTCTGTTTGAGTGTGTGTGTGTGTGTGTGTGTGTGTGTGTGTGTGTGTGTGTGTGTGTGTGTGTGTGTGTGTGTGTGTGTGTGTGTGTGTGTGTGTGTGTGTGTGTGTGTGTGTTATGTACTTGTATGAACGCATGTGTATATGCATTTAAATGTACTTTATTTATATTTGTGAATATGTGTGTATATTTTCTTTGAGTACACAATTTTGTACACATTTAAATTTGCATGTATATGTGTTTTTGGCTCTCATTTTGTGCTTTAGTTTCTAGATATATAACTAGTTTTTCTGTTCAAAATGACCAACACATAGATATCTTTGATATCAGGAAAACTTAGAAAACTTGGAACGTAGAAAATCCAAACTTGGGAGGTCTTTTCTAATATGTGTTTAGAAGGAAATTTTCTTCCAAATATTCAAAGGATTACAAAGGCGGAGCATGCCGACAGGAGACGTTTTGGTCCGTATCTAGGTCGGATGCGAAAAAAACAACAATAATAATAATAAAATAAATAAAAACTACAATAATGTAAATAACAAATAAAATACATGAATAAATGCATAGGTATAATTAAACAATATTCTATTATCTATTTACTTATCTATCTATTCCTTTATCTATTCATATATCTTTTAACTTTGAGGTTACAAAAAGAAGACACCATTTGTATTTATGCTTCTATGTTATTGTTTAAGTATTTATTATATTTTATGAAGACGAAGGTATCCTGGTTCATATGAGAACTTATTTTCTACCGAGGTGTCACTAACACGAATAAAATCGCCTGGCGACAACTAGGGAATAAGAGAAATTGGCGAGTTTTAGTCCACTGAGCACCTTGGTGGGGGAGGGGAGTGGGAGGGAGGAGTGGGAGGGGCTTAGGACGATTATTAACAAAATCATGTCGCATCAGTCAGAGTATCACCCGGGACAGAAGTATCCAACTCCACGTTTCTGTCAAAAGTCTGAACCCACATTTCTTAAAAAAAAAAAAAAAAAAAAAAAAAAAAAAAAAAAAAAAAAAAGCAACCCCACACTTCCATAAAAAAAAAAAAAAAAAAAAAAAAAAAAAAATCCTTCTTCCAGTATGATCTACATTCAGGTTATGGTATTGCATACACAGTATTGTATAAACCTGTATAAATGGTACTCTATATGATATTGTACTAAGCCGTAATATACATTCCGAATGCGGGGCTTTGGTGGCTTTAGAAACGGTGTTTCCCCCTTTTGGCACGAAGCAAGCGGATTTTTATTTATCTGATTATTATACGAATGACCTGATAAAGGCGGCCATGTTTTGAGAAAAGGTTTCTGAAACTACATGCCTATGTGCCGAGATATATATATGTATATATATATATATATATATTATATATATATATATATATATATATATGTATATAATTTTATTTTATTTATTTACTTTATTATTGTTTTCTTTACGAGCCGCCATACTTACATCTAAGGAGCGCTTAATGGCGGTCAACAACAACCAGCTAGCCCCTTCCCTACCGTGCGGTTCTTTTCCTTCCTACCTATGACGTCAGACTAAACTATACAACTCCGCGCCATCAATGTCCGTAACAATAGTGTATGAGATATCTTGATTAATTTCTTATGTAATAGTATTATTTAATCTTATTGATCTATATATTCATATATTTATCTATTTTCGCTCCTGTCCGTGACACCCTCTAGGTTAGTGAAGTAATGTGTATTGTTTCTAGAGCTCTATATCTAAGCAGTTACCGTCTATTCTAGCTCGATTATGCTCAACTTGATCCTTTTACCTCGTTCATTGATGTTACAAAGGATTACAAAGGATTACAAAGGCAGAGCATGCCGACCTTTTGGTCCATAACTAGGTCGGATGCGAAAAAATATGTAATGATGAATAACTAAATAAAAAAGTTATAATAATATAAATACCGGCAATGATAGATAAAATAAATAAATGCATAGGTATAGTTAAATAATAAACAAACAAGTAAAGAGTAGATAATAACAAATTAACATATAACGAATAATATATTAAAATCAAACAAATAATAATTAAAACAAACAGTAACAAACAAATAGATGTTATAAAATAAATGGCTATCATTGTAGCATCTTGCTTAGGTGTTTATCTAAACGAATCTTAAAGTTTCGAATCTACATTGCACTGCTTCTGCAGAAGTTTATTTCATTCATTAAACAAGGATCTCCCTAACGTCACCATCTCCTTGCCCATCAACACCCCAGACCCGTGTTGGAGTACATGTTAGGAGGGTTAATGGGTCTCATTAAAGTCTGGTGTACAACAGTTTGTACATTATGTACAGTCACTCAAAAAAGTATCGGTAAGAAATCGTACGGAAATGGACGTAAGTAAACGCTAAACTCTGACACATTGTTCAAAAGGCTTGGAAACTGTTGGTACGCCTGTGTATCAATGCGCCAGTGTTTCTCATAGCTTTGGGGTTTGTAAGTGTGCGTCTTCATTGTAGCAGACAATTAAGTTTATATATTACACAAATTTTATATTGGAAGAAACAACTTGTTAACTGCTAAGGAGTTGTGGAGTGTATTATCATAAGGCGAATGGGTGACCCTCTGGGAGGGCGAGGGTTGAGAAATGGAGTGACGGGTAGGGGTTGCCATGTAGACAGGAGAGCCTGTAGCGTTGTCTAGGCCGAAAACATGTTGTGGGTGTGAATATCTATTGCGTGTGCTCTGGTGTGTGTGTGTGTGTGTGTGTGTGTGTGTGTGTGTGTGTGTGTGTGTGTGTGTGTGTGTGTGTGTGTGTGTGTGTGTGTGTGTGTGTGTGTGTGTGTGTGTGTGTGTGTGTGTGTGTGTGTGTGTGCGTGTGTGGTTTCAGTAACAATAAAATATTAACAGTTCTTGTCGGTGCAAATATAATTAATTTCAATCTTGTCACATTTTCACGCATTAAACGCTTATTCTACATCACGTATTTTAACGGAGGGGGGGAAGGTGGGGCGCAACTCTGCCACGACTACCAACTCTACAGGAACATCTACACGAACACCTAAAACCACCACTTTTTTGAGTGACTGTACTCGTACATTTGTACTACTAGGACTTTTAGGTTTTCTTGGCGTAGCAGACGCACATGCCTTGAAGGATTTCGATGGATAGATAGCATCCAACTCTATCGATCCTCTACAATCAGTATTACATCAGACTATGCTTAGCAAGCACTTGGTCAGGTGATGCAGAGGCAGAGAAGCTCTTTCGACATTAGAATTTCTTGTCTGAGTGTGAGAAGACAATCGTGAATTTAATTATGTGAATAAAATGTCAAATACTAGGCACAACCCTCACTATGACTATCACCATCACTGAAACTATCACCAGTTTCGTCATCACCGTTACTATTACCACCACCAGTGTATCACCCTCGATTCGGCTTTGTTTCCTCTTTCACCCATTTCACACGAACACCACTTAGACTCTCGTTAGCGATGTCACTATCACCCCAATCAAGAGAATGCTGTCATTATCATCGTTACCACCACTATTTCTACCACGACTATCGAGACTATTGTTGTCTCGTGAGGCTCTGCCACCACCAGGGGAAACTATCACCACCACTGTTTTTTCAGCTTTGTTATCACCTTTGCTTTCACCAGCACCACCATCATCATTGTCGTTTTCACCACTACTATTTTATTTTTTAGTTATTTTTTCATTTTTTATATGAGGCTACGCTAGGCTTAATAAAATTGTCTAATACTAGTGAGAAGAATAAGAAAAAAACTATTTACCTTTTTTTCTTTAGCTTTCGCCAGGCTGTTTCATTCATTATTTAGTTATTTTTCATTGTTTATATGAAATAGAATTGTAATAGAATTGTCTAATACTAGTGAGAAGAATAAAAAAAAACTATTTACCTTTTTTTCTTTACTTTTCGCCAGGCTGTTTCATTCATTTTCGTAACAACTCTTACGTATCTAGGATGGCGCGGGTGTGCGTGATCAACCCTTAATCACCCGATGTTCATTTTCAGCAGCAATTAAGGATTCCTTTGACAAAGAGAAGGCTTGACTAATTCCTCTCTTTGCAGAATCGCCCCCCCCCCCGGGGATCAAACAAACCTTTGTTATATAATTCAGTATAGAATAATAAATTAATCATTGTCAAAGACACAGAGCTGTAATTGCATTGTTAACACTTTAACTTCAGACGGTGGCACTTCGGGGATGAATTTGGTGTGTGGCACCCGGTGGAGATGGGGTCATTTGAGGTTGGCACTACTTTTAACACCCAGAGCATCGTTTCCCAACCTAGGGTGCTAGGACCCCCCTAGGGGTGCTGAAGTCAATTATAGGGGGTGCTGGGAAGTGACTCACACAAAAATCACATTGACATACGTATAATTGATTACCCGGTTGTGCATATTTGACTTTTTTCTATGCTATTTTATTTTTCTAGGGTGTTCTTATTTCTTCTACAAACAATATTGTCAATTTGTGTCAGTTCTAAGGAATCGAGAAAATAAATCATCAAGCAGTACACTTCACTTTCTTTTATCCTTCTGATAAGAAGATAGGGGTACTGGACTGCTTAGACATGACAACAGGGGGTGCAAAGGTCGGAAAAGGTTGGGAAACGCTGACTCACAGGGTGCCAACGTTGATGAATAATCTGGCACAACAGCGTTTATATGAAGAAAAGGTCAAAAGAAGATGAAGGAATTTACTATGTTGTCGAGAATAACCAGAGGTTCTATCATTATGTTTATTTATTATTGTTTATTATTTATCTGTTTGTTTATTATTTAACATTATTCATTTATTTATTTTATTTATCTATTTATATCTCACAGGGATTTCTCTCCGTTTTTTCTTTTTCTGCATGAGGTGACGGAGAGTGGGGGTCGCCGATTAAGTGAAGCGGCCTTGCTGTGGATATAATGTGCCTTGCTGCATTGCTTCTGACCCAGGGGCAGTGGGCGGGATACAGGGATGACCCGTCATCCACGAGGAGCTAAGATGAGAGGGGGGAAAGGGTGGTGGAGGGGAGTGGAATGGGTGGGAGTGGAATGGGTGGGAGTGGGTACGTGCCTTTGACTTGGCTACCTCCCTTATAAGGGGGAAAAAGCTCTTGGTATAAATGAATATTTGTTTATCTATTTATATATTCTTTTATTCGTTTTATTTTTTATTTATGTATTCTTTTATTTTGTTTTTATTTATTTACTCGTTTATTCTATTTTTTTATTTATCTATTCTTTTATCTATTTTATTTTCTATTTATCTATTTTTTTTTTTTTTGGCATCCGACTTAGTTATGGACCAAAAGGTCTTCTGTCGACATGCTCTTTCTTTGTAATCCTTTATGATAAAAGAGAGACTTAATAATGGAGGATAATAGCAACTGAAATTTATCATATTTTTCTTTTAAATATTAGTTGTTGTTTTTTTAATGATAATGTGTGCCTCTGAGCCGTAAGGGTGTCAGATAAGTCCCATAGGACAAAAGAGAGAAAGAGAGGCTGTGCCTGGAAAATGAAGAGAAGGGAATGGAAAATAATGTGTAAAAAATATATATAAAAAATAAAAAAATAAATAAAAAATAGAAACAGGAAGAAGAAATGAAAAATAAGAAAAAAAAAGGAAAGGAAAGGATGTTGGAAAGAAAAAAAAGAAAAAGAAAAAATGGATCAAAAGAAGAAGTGAGCAAAAAGTAGAAAAGTAATGAAAAAAGAAGAGGAGGAGGAGGAGGAGGAAGGGAGGAAAAGAAGGAGGAGGGGGAAGGGGAGTGGCAGATGGAGGGAAGGTGGGGGGGAGGGAGGGGAGGTCAACAAGTGTGACGAGTTGACCACAGGTGGAGGAAAAGAGAGGAAGTGAGGGAGGGAGAGGAGGAGAGGGAAAGGGAGAGGAGGGAGGAGAGGAGAGGGAGGGGAGGGGAGAGAGGAGAGGTAGAAGGAGAGGGAGGAGAAAGAGGGGAGGGGAGGGGAGGGTAGGGAGGGGAAGAGAGGGAGGGGAGGGGAGGGAGGAGAGGTGAGATGAGGGAGAGGGAGGAGAAAGAGGAGAGGGGAGGGGAGGAGAGGATAGGTGAGAGAGGAGAGGTGGAGGGAGATGGAGGAGGAAGAGGGGAAGGGGGTGGAGGAGAGGGAGGAGAGGTGTCAGAGGAGAGGTGGAGGACAAAGGGGGGAGGGGAGGGGAGGGTAGGAGAGGGAGAGGAGGAAGAGAGAGGAAGTGAGAGAGGGAGAGGAGGAGAGGGAAAGGGAGAGGAGGAGAGGGAGAGGGAGAGGGAGGGGAGGAGAGGGAGGTGAGGGGAGAGAGGAGAGATAGAGGGAGATGGAGGAGAAAGAGAGGAGAAAGAGAGGAGAGGAGAGGAGAGGAGGGGAGGAGAGGTCAGAAGTGACCCTACAAAATAAACAAAATCCCCAGAAACTTGATCTAACTTGATCTAACGCCAAAACCGCCAACAATCCCGCCACCATTGCCTCCTTCTCCACCACCACCACCACCACCACCACCACCACCACCACCACCACCACCACCACCACCACCACCACCACCACCACCACCACCACCACCACCACCACCACCACCACCACCACCACCACCACCACCACCACCAACGCGCGTCATCCTAACCCGTGCCGTGGACTGATACTGTTTTAAGCACAAACTAATGACTATCCATAAACATGAGTTATGACACTAAATGGTTTCTAACAGGCAGCGGAAGGGGGTGGAAAAGGAGGAGGGAGGGAACGTAAGTGACCACAAGCCTGAATAATATTCCGAGATTTGCATAAATTTCGAGGATGCGAGGCTTAATTGTTGCGGGCGTGTACGGGACCACGAGATGCCCGGCCAGGGTCCTACGCATCCACGAGAGTCCTCGTCCAGAGGAGGAGGAGGAGGAGGAGGAGGAGGAAGAGGAAGAAGAGGAAGAGGAGGATGGGTAGGAGGCAAGGAACGGGGGAAGGAGGAAGAGGGAAGGGGGAAGGGTAGGCAGGGGGCAGGGAGAAGGAGAGGACGAGGAGGACGAGGAGGAGGAGGAGGAAGAGGAAGAAGAGGAAGAGGAGGATGGGTAGGAGGCAAGGAACGGGGGAAGGAGGAAGAGGGAAGGGGGAAGGGTAGGCAGGTGGCAGGGAGAAGGAGAGGAGGAGGAGGAGGAAGAGGAAGAAGAGGAAGAGGAGGATGGGTAGGAGGCAAGGAACGGGGGAAGGAGGAAGAGGGAAGGGGGAGGGGTAGGCAGGGGGCAAGGAGAAGGAAAGGACGAGGAGGAGGAGGAGGAAGAGGAAGAAGAGGAAGAGGAGGATGGGTAGGAGGCAAGGAACGGGGGAAGGAGGAAGAGGGAAGAGGGAGGGGTAGGCAGGTGGCAGGGAGAAGGAGAGGAGGAGGAGGAGGAGAAGAAGAGGAGAGGAGGAGGAGAAATGAGGGTAAAAGAGATACTGTATGAATGGCGAATTATGGGAGAAGGGAAGGGGGCATGGAAGGGTGAGGGGGAAGGGTGAGGGGGAAGGGGGAAGGGGGAAGGGGAAGGGGGAAGGGGGAGGAGCAAGCAGGTGGCAGGGAGGGAGAGGGAGAAGAGGAGGAAGAGGAAGAAGGAGAAGAGATTTGGGTGGGAGGTAAGGAACGGTAAGGGGGAAGGAGGGAAGGGGGGAAGGTGGCAGAGAGGGAGAGGATGAGGAGTGTTTCAGGACAACGAGAGATGGTGGGGGGGAGGTTGGGGGGATTAAGGGAAATTAAAGGGAGAATAACGGAGGGAACATGCAGGGGGAGGAGGAAGAGGAGGAGGAGGAGGAGGAGGAGGAGGAGGAGGAGGAGGAGGAAGAGGAGGAGGAGGAAGAGGAGTAGGAGGAGGAAGAGGAGGAGGAGGAAGAGGAGGAGGAAGAGGAGGAGGAGGAAGAGGAGGAGGAGGAGGAAGAGGAGGAGGAGGAGGGAGGAGGAGGAGGAAGAGGAGGAGGGGGAGGAAAACAAGAAAAGGAAAAAGAAGGGGAAGAAGGAGGGAAGGAAGAGGAGCAAAAGAAGAAATGGCAGGAAGGCAAGAAGTAAGAGGAGAAGAAACACGAAAAGGAGTAGGAGGAAGGCGACTAGAAGAAGAAGAAAGAGAAGGAGGAGGACGACGACGAGGACGAATACCAGGAGAAAGAGGAGGGGGAGGAGGAGGAGTAGAAGAAGCACGAAAAGGAGGAAAGGGATCGGAAGAAGAAAGAGGAAGAGGAGGAGGACGAGGGGGAGGAGGAAGAGGAGGGGTAAGAGAAGGAGGAGGAGGAGGAGGAGGAGGAGGAGAAGGATTAGGGTGAAAAGGGATCGGAAGAAGAAAGATGAGGAGAACGACGACGAGGAAGACGAGGACGAAAACCACGAGGAGGAGGAGGAGGAGGGAGAGGAGGAGGAGGAGGAGGAGGAGGAGGAGGAGGAGGAGGGAGAGGAGGAGGAGGAGGAGGAGGAGGAGGAGGGAGAGGAGGAGGGAGAGGAGGAGGGA
>NC_134790.1:12688414-12690914 GCF_046742065.1 Oratosquilla oratoria
CAACAAACCAGTACAATGATTCTGTAGGACCTATAAGTCACTAATGAAAAGCTGCCCACCGGAAACAGTTAAGAAAATTGTTTACTCAGTTTTGCAAAATTCCGGGTTCACCCCAATTACTCTGGACCTTTCGTTCTTCACTGTAGACGGCTGGGTTGGAAGTCCTTCAAGAGTGCTTTGGCCTCAGGAGTCTACAAGAACGGTTTTCCCCAGTTACTCTTTGGCCTCTTCGCTCTTCATCAAAGACAGTTGGATTGTAAGTTCCTCCAAGAATATCTTGGCCTCAAGAGTCTACAAGAATGGTTTACACCAGTTACTTTTTGGCCTCTTCAAGAATGTTTTGCCTTCAGGAGCCTACAAGAACGGTTTTCTCCCCAGTTACTTTTTTGGCCACTTCAGACTTCATTTAAGACAGTAGGATTGTAAGTCCCTCCAAGAATGTCTTGGCCTCAAGAGTCTACACGAATAGTTTCTACCTGTTACTTTTTGGCCTCTTCGTTCTTTAGCAAAGACAGTTCGACTGCAAGTCTCTTCAAGAACGTTTTGCCCTCAGGAGCCTACAAGAATGATTTTCCCCAGTTACTTTTTGGTCTTTTTATTCTTCATCAAAGACAGTTGGATTTTTAGTTCCTCCAAGAATGTTTTGTCCTCTATTCATTTATCCATTATATTAATTCATCAATTGTATTTATCTTCTTATTTTTCTTTTTATTTATTCATTCATTTCCTTATTTGAATGCCTATTTATTCTTTTTACTTACTAACTTATCTACTTATCTATATATGTTTGTCTATATGCTTGTTCTTTATTCAATTAATTCTATTGCTTGCTTGCTTGCATGATTTGTTTGTACATGCAAGTTGTTGTTTATATCCGAATAGAAACACTAAATTGAAAATGCATCCATTAATTATTTTTGTCAAATTTTACTCTGAAGTGGCATATTCTAGCTCAAGCTAACTTCTTATGCAGTGATTATTATTGCACTATCTCAAAAATTGGCCCGTTAATTCTAACAAAACCTGCTCATTCGATTATAAAAAAAAAAAAAAAATCTAAGTTGACACTATCAAATGTGATGAAATTTAAATAAATATTACTGAAGGAGACCTTCTCCCTGTCTGAGGATCTCCAGTTCGAAAAGTGATTTCTGAATTTTGAATTTTGAATTTTTGAATTTTTGAATTTGCAGACCCTGAGACCTCGGCCCTTTCTTTTTCTTCTTCTGGTCATCAGGAAGGCGGTAGGGATCAGGAGAGGTGGGGGGGGGGGGGGTTAGGGGGAAGGGTTAGGGAGGGTTTGTTTAGGGGGGGAGGGGGGTTATCTCTCGTAATCTCAGCCTTGAATTATTTATACCCGAGGAAAGACTCTTCATTTACATGCCGGGCGCGCTTGCGAACTCGTGTCCAGATCGTGTGCGAAAGACGATCGTGGAAGAGTGACGAAGGAGGTGGGTGAGCGGGGGGGGGGGAGAGGTGATAGCTGATATGGGGATGGATAGAAGCTAATGAGGAGAGTAATGGCCGGTCCCTACGAGGAGGTGAGGACGGGAAAGGGAGGGGAAGAAGAACGAGGAGGAAAAAAGGATGAAGAAGAAAGCGAAGAGGAGAGGGACTTGGGAGGGGGGGAGGATAATGAAAGTGGGGATTGGGACAGAAGGAGAGGAGGAGGGGGGGAGTACGAGGAGGAACCCTGGGACGTGCTGAGATAACTATCAATTAGTTGGACCATTGGCTGACCACTAGCACGCTTTCATGGATAATGGCTGTCGAGCGAAGGCCCGGTTCCCAAGTGGAGTGTTGGTTAGACTTTATGTGGAGGGTAACTTACAGCCCTCCACCACTGATCAACCGGTAAGGCGGGCCGGTAATTCTTTTGATAACCGGTAGTTACCGGGGAACCCGAGGATAACTAGAAGGCAATTTGGCTACTCCTCTGTGGCAGCAAAGCGAATGATAAGGAACAACTGGGCCCAAGAGGAAGACGTGGAAGCTCAGATGTTGACGCATGTGGCTCCTAGTTACGTAAAGCGGAGATTCATTCTCTTCTAGAACAGGCTAAGTAGTTGAGGAACCTCGAACCGGCAATTAGACGACAGGTGAGAAAATATCGGTGATTAATTGCCTCTTCATCAGCAATTAATTCCCGACCTTCGTCTGCACTATGCCCTCCGAAGTTGTCCTCCACTTTGATTCCTTTCGTTGTCAATCCTCAGGTTTCTTTTCTAGTTTTTCATTGTTTTTCTGAAGTTAACAAATCTTTCGTAAGTTTTCTATGTAATCCATCTGGGTTCTGGTTCAAGAAACGATGACCCAGAGCCAGGAAGAGTTGTCTCAAAAACAACAAGATCTTCCCTTTTTTTTCAAATTTTTCTTCGGTACCTAAGTATACATTACATCCATTAGTTGACATAGAAATGTACGACAAAATACCCAAAGGGGAAAAACTGGAGGTTATTTGTAAGGAGCTATTCTCTCTCTCTCTCTCTCTCTTTTGAGT
>NC_134790.1:12695914-12729956 GCF_046742065.1 Oratosquilla oratoria
TTATCTTGTCTTCTTTTAAAACAACCTATTGTTTCAGTGCTCACTACTTGGTTACTAAGTTTATTCCATTCCTTAACCACTCTGTTGGTGAACCAATTCTTGCCTATTTCCTTCTTAAACATAAATTTGTCCAATTTAAATCCATTACTACGAGTCCTGCCCCGCTGTCCTAGTATGATGACCTTGCCTACATTAACCCTGTTAAAGCCCTTGACCCATTTGAATACCTCTATTAGATCACCCCAGTGTAAGTTAAAGGGCCAAGTTACACCAAGCTTACGACCTGTTTCCGACCACCGGCGACCAAGTGGTCGCCGACCAGTTGCAAGTAGTCTTTGAAAGTCGATGGTAGTCGGTAATAAGATAGATAGATAGATAGATATATTACAACACACACTGAATAGTCCCCAGTACATAGATTTTCATCTTATCAACCACATTAACTTTTTCCATTTCAATTCCTTGCATAGGTTTCGTGTCGCCGACCGATCGCTTGATTTTCGGTCGAAGTTGGTCGGAAACAGGTCGTAAGCTTGGTGTGACTGGGGCTTAAGGTGTCTAATATGCCGTTGTGGTTTCCCTCACAGACTTCGCGTTGTTCTTTTGTTCTTCAGACGACAGAACAAAAGTTCTTACCCACCTGATCGTCGACGTCCTCGTCGTCATCACATTTCTCGTCATCCATCAGAGTTTTTATCTTCTCTGAGACTGAGCGGAAAGATCGGAATAGCCCATTGTACACCTTACGATCTTTCTTTTCATTCCCGCCCGACTCAAAAAGTATCATTAAGCTTCGCGCAAGGGTTACCGAATAATTACCCTTACCGTTACTCCTGTGGGTACCGATTCGATTGTCGTGGTCGTCGATTCTTTTCATAAAGGATCGAACCAAGTGAGAATCGGAATATAAAAGTTCAGGTACACTTTAAACCCACTTTCGGAGAAATAATATCAGAAGTACAGGAAATCTGTATATTTCGACCACTATCCGTAGTCCTCTTCAGCTGATAGTAGTCGAAATATACGGATCTCCTGTACTTCTGATATTATTTCTCCGATAATGGGTTTAAAGTGTACATTTACAAATGTGTTATAACATTACAATTTCCCATACAAGTTCAGATCCTACTAGTTGGTGAGGCACTCTACAGGATAATGTTTCAGTTCCGGATAGGTTGGGTCATCTATAGAGCTAAGGTCAGGACTTAAGATCGAAATAAATTTAATTTTGTTAAGATAGCTTCATTCCCAAGCAAGCCCCACGACTACGCGGAATTTCCAACACTCAATAAGAACAAAACAAATAAAGTATAACCACTGCCGTATTGGAAGACTGAAGTAGTGTAAATGTATACAAAAAATACATAAATAAACAAGTGGATAAACAAGTGTTGGCATACACGAATCAATATCACATACTCATTTGAAGATCCATTGACTAAAACTCACCAAGGTGGGGAAGATTGTTAATCTCATATGTTAAAAACTCCACTTTTTAACACTCGGAATGTAATCATAATATCTTGGGTTCCAGTAGATAAGGGCTTGTCTGCCCCACTTCAGTCTAAACGAGTAGTTTTCATAACATAACATTAAACATCTTCACAAAATTTAAGTCCTGCCTAAACTCACCTACCTCATACGATGGATCTCTTCACACTTGTGTGATAATATTTACACACCAAAATCGAACCATTCTTTGCTATGTTGAATAATTCTGACGAAAAAAAAGGTGAAGCAATATATGATGCACACAACATCACCTATGGAGTATTGATTCACGTACTCTTGCATCAAATCCAAGCGTTTATTCACATACTCTTGGATCGAATCCAAGCGTTTATACATCATATTCTGTGATTGGATAGGCTACAACTTTAAAGCCGCTTGCAAGACTAAGATTTACTTTATCTGAAATAGCACTTGGAGAGGAATTGAAACCACGATTTTTTCCCCTTTCTCTCTCTATCTTGTTAATTGGTATCTTCTAATTAAATCGTGGATGATTTCTTGGTGTCGAATCCCTCCCCCCACTCCCAACACCTCCACCTCGCCTCTCGTCTACCTTAAGAAGAAGAAGGACTTTTTTTTCTCTTCCTCTTCCTCCTTACCCACGCGTCTTATTGGTTAACTGTTATTCTTGATGAAAGGAGTGGATGGGGGGAAGGGGTGGGGAGGGGATCCGAAATACATCATTGGACCTCGGATCCAATACTCACACCGTTGGTCTGATACCATTAACATCGCCATTTCAGACGTTACCGGCAATCAGAGGACTAGCATATGGCGTTTCTTATCAAAGCCATGACGATCAATTTCATGAGAGCGTCAACTATCTATTCCTCGATATCGGCACAAGGATTAGAACCTGGGGATGCTCCAGGACTGGGTGTCTGATCCAGTACCAGTGCCGGTTGTTCTGGTGGCGTTGTATACAATACGAAATCGGATTATATACTCATGCGGTGATTTATGTATTTAAGGAGTGATTCACGAGTTTAGGACCACGTGCTGGACTTGTGATCGGTAGCTGTTCCCTTCCCACTCCCGAATGAGACTTTCAAGCTCGTGTATTGTCCGACATATGGACAATGCTGTAAACTTGCCCATAGACACACACACACACACACACACACACACACACACACACACACACACACACACACACACACACACACACACACACACACACACACACACACACACACACACACCACCACAACTCGTGGCCCAGTTGGTAGAGTTCCCAGCTGCTACTCCGGTGGTCCGGGTTCGAATCCAGCCCAGGGCTGAAATAATTTCAGTAACGCTGGGCTGCGGGTTGTTACTCCAACTCTCGTGGGCCGGGAGTTGGGTGTGTGTGTGTGGGTGTAAGGTCACAGCATTACCCATAGATCGGTCATATATGAGCTCTGAGCTCTTCCGGGAGGGAAATAGCTGTCGGTCACGAGTCCAACACGTGATCCGAGACCATGGTCACATACACACATACACGCACACACACACACACATACACACTCACTCCTTACCCAAGGAAGCGGATATGACTTGCAATGCAGTGAGGCTTTTTAACCCTGGGCGGGGATCGAACTGAATTAGTAGTTTCTATCATAGATGGAGGAAATCTTAGATTAATGGGGTTATAGGATAAATCTGGTATGATATTTCGTTTTTCTTTGTCTTTTCTTTCTGAAGATATCTTTAACTCTCGTGCGTGTAAACTATGGTAGTTATCAAATTTACTTTGCATTGTATTCTTCTCAGTAACGCAAGACTATGATTTCGTAAACACACATGACTTTAGTGTGAGAGATGATGTCAATATATACAATATGTACAATATGAAGGGATGGGAGTGGGGATGGGAGTGGGGAAGGGTATGGGGGAAGTGGTTGTGTGTGGATATTTTGAGGCACATCGAATGGATTTCTCCCCATCTTCTCTAATTTCCGCATAAGGGGACGGAGAGGGGGGGGTCGCCGATTAAGTGAAGCGGCCTTGCTGTGGCTGTGCTGTGTCTTACTGCATTGCTTCTGACCCGGCCAGTGGGCAGGAGGAGCTAAGATGAGAGGGGGAGGGTGAGTGGTGGATGGGAGTGGAATGGGTGGGAGTGGGTTGATGCCTTTGATTTGGCTACCTCCAATATAAGGGGGAAGAATCCCTTGGTATATAGACAGACAATATAAAAATAAATAAAAAAAAATCTTACGCCGCTTTCAGCGAATCATTTACAAACTACAACGATTTATGCAGCGCTGTCTGTGTATTAATGGTATGCGCGGGACCAGATTTGTTTTTCTAACTAAAGTTCATCCAATACTTCATGTATGAGCATTTATCTACTCCAGTCGATGGCTTCATTTTTGTGTTCCCGGCTGCCAAACGCTCCACAGAGAGTTTGTGTTACGCGTTAGTAGAGCGGTACCACAATCACAACCTTCCATGCAGAACAGGACAGAGCGAAAATCATTTCTCTTTCGAATGACATATATCACCAGTGTTGTTCACGCGAAATTGAATTCTATTCTTTTATCCTTTTACATATGTGTATGGCAAAGTGTATACCAACTTTGGCTGCCGGGCCATGATGTTTATGTCCTGTGCCTTACTGCATTGCTTCTGACACGGGCTGTGTGGCTGGAGGTAGGGATGTCTCTTCATCCACAAGGATTAAGATGGGGGAGTGGATGCCTTGGCTAGGCTACACCCCTTACAAGGGGGAAAGAGCAGTTTGGTATACAGTATATGTGTGTATATGCATATGTGTATGTATTTATGATATGTATGTATGTATATGTATATATGTATGGTATGTATATATATATATATATATATATATATAATGTATATATATATGTATATATGTATGCATACGTATATATATGTATATATGTATGCATACGTATATATAATATATATGTATACATATGTATGTGTAATATAATTTTAAGCATCATTCATTGTTTTTGTGTTATATAAACATCAATGGTAAGGTTCCCACACATAAAGTACGATAGCCGTATATACCATATATGGTATAAACCCTTTCTTGTGTGTGTAAAATCATTGCAATGACCCTGCGTGCATACAGCACACAAATGCACATAGGTTCTGCGTGTGTATTTCGGCCCTATACAACAAGCGCTATACCATCACCGTTCCGTTGGCGGCTTGTAGAAGGACAAACAAACAAACATACAAACAGAGAAGTAGCAGTTCCTCTCTCTTCTTCCTACTCTCCCCTCCCCCCCTTCCTCTCACTTTCCATACTATGAAAAAAGGCAACACGATTAATGAAGAGGAGGGAAAAGGTTAACATTTGCAGAGAGAAAAAAAGAAGAGAAAAAAAGAGGAAAGATGAAACAACACGCGCTGTTTAGAAAAGAGACGGGAAAAAAAAGAGCGGAAAAAAGAGAGAGAAAGAAGGGAAAGAGAGAGAGAGAAAGACAGAAAAATGTAATGGAAAAATAAAGAAACTTGGAGGAAACTGAGAGACTTAGTAATGCTCCCAAACCCTCCAAGGTGGGATGCACCGTGTGTGTGTGTGTGTGTGTGTGTGTGTGTGTGTGTGTGTGTGTGTGTGTGTGTGTGTGTGTGTGTGTGTGTGTGTGTGTGCAGGACAGACGAATATTTGCAGAACACATGCTTGATGTTTGCACACACTCGCCTCTATTTAGCCAAGTCAAGTGTAGCCACGGTTAAAGGAGCACTGTCTTGACTGTTGGCTTCCCAGCCAACTCTACCTTCTCTTCCTCCTCCCATCCACAAACCTCATCCTCCACTCGCCTGCCTGTCTCTCTGTCTCTGCCTGTCTCTCTTTTAGAATACTGGTTAGGTAGTTGTACACATTTGGACTCATAATTACAGAAGAGGCAAATATCAATATTTTTCTATGAGATGAAAAGCAAGAGGAGAAACTTAACTTTTATGAAATATAAAGGCAGTTTTCTTGTATTTTCAACAGGAAAGAGGAGTAATGTAATTTCCCACGTGTATTATAAATTCCTTTGTCTAATTACACTTACATGTGTGTATTTGTATCTGTGTGTGTATGTATATGTGTGTATCTGTGTGTATGAGTGTATGTGTATATATATGTGTGTCTGTGCGCATGTATATAAGTGTATGTGTATGTATATGTGTCTGTATAAGTGTGTGTGTGTGTGTGTGTGTGTGTGTGTGTGTGTGTGTGTGTGTGTGTGTGTGTGTGTGTGTGTGTGTGTGTGTGTGTGTGTGTGTGTTCACCTAAGTGTAATACATAAGAAAGTAACGCTCGTAGGATTCATGTAATTTTTCTCTCCATTAATTTAAACTAACCTTAAACTTATTTATAATTTCATATTGGTCTATATCTTCTTTTAGGTGATTTCAGAAGCTGACGTATCCGTGTAGGAAGCTATCGGTGGTATTCTTAAAAAAAATCTTTCCCTTCCAAGGATTTATATAAGACTTATATAAGGAAAGATTTATATGTAGAAATATTCTTTTTTTTAAGAACACCACCGTAAGATTCTTACGGTGGCATTCTTAAAAAAATTCTTTCCCTTCCAAGGATCTATATAAGATTTATATAGGAAAAGATTTATACAAGGAAAGATTTTTTATTAAGAATACCACCGTAAGATTCTTACAGTGCCATTCCTAAAAAAATTCTTTCCCTTCCAAGGATTTATACAAGATTCATATAAGGAAATATTTATATAATGAAAGATTTTTTTAAGAATACCACCGCATGTTTCTTGATATCATCCAGGTTCGCATTTTTTCATTTATATCACATTGTTACGCTCACATGTCCCAAAGATATTTTCTGTCACTTTGATAATAAAACCCAATCATGGATCACCGCTACGAAGTCACTCTTTTCTCATCTTACTGTTATCGTTGACAAATGCAATGCTTTCAGTCTCTTCTGTGGTTTACTTTCTATTTCGTTAGGAAAATATACCACTGCTTCATATTCCAATCTAGGGTGGATCAGATCTTTAATAAAAAAAAATCTCGTTAGTATAGTTGAAAGTCACTTTGATGTTCGTCAGAGGTCTGTATGTAATATCATCCATGATCAACACTACCAAATACTTCTCTTCTGATTTGGTAACTGTACATGTGGATGTACATGTGTGTGTGTGTGTGTGTGTGTGTGTGTGTGTGTGTGTGTGTGTGTGTGTGTGTGTGTGTGTGTGTGTATTCACCTTGGTCTTTGGAATACGTGTTGGACTCGTGACCGACAGCTATTTCCCTCCCGGAAGAGAGCTCAGAGCTCGTATGGCCGATCTATGGGTAATCCTGTGACCTTACACGAACACACACACCCAACTCCCCACCCACGAGAGTTGGAGTAACAAATCGAAGCGCAGTGATACTGAAATTATTTTAGCCCTGGGCAGGATTCGAACCCGGACCGCTGTAGTGACAGTCAGGGACTCTACCAACCGCGCCACCGAGTCGTGTGTGTGTGTGTGTGTGTGTGTGTGTGTGTGTGTGTGTGTGTGTGTGTGTGTGTGTGTGTGTGTTGTGTGTGTGTGTGGCTCTTGAGGGTTATCTGAAAGGAGATGAGAAATGTATTCTGGTCTTTGGAAAAAACATAATTTGGTTGATGTCTAAGAATAAACAGAAATCCGGAGCCCAACTGATGCACACGCTTGTTAACGAGCCCTTGGTACTTAAGATGATTTTATGTATTTATTTATCTATTTTTCATTTATTTATCATTATTTCAATTATATATTTATTATTACTAATATTATCATTATTATTGCTACCGTTATTATTATTATTATCATTATCATTATTATTATTATTAATTATTATTATCATTATCATTATTATTATTGTTATTATTGTCATTATTATTATTATTATCATTATCTTCTTTAAGGAGGGGTTCTAACCCTTTCCCTTCCGGCTTGCCCTTTTCCTCTTCCTGTAAATGGCGAAATAACGCAAATTCCAGGTTTTGATTAACGTGGTGCCTCGCCGTTGTTCCTTTAACAAAGGATTACAAAGGAAGAGTGTACCGACAGGACACCTTTTGGTCCATAACTAGGTAGGATGCAAATAAATAAATTAATAGATGAAATAAATAATAATAAAAAGGTACAAAAAATAAAGAAATAAAATAAAATAAATAATGATGAATGCCTTAGCACAGAAGATATGCTTCCTGACAATGAAAAACAATTAAAAGGTTTAGGAGGGAACCAGGCAAGAATTGGTTTACTAACATAGTAGTTAGCGAATAGAACAAACTTAGTAACTATGCAGTGAGCGCAGAGAGAAATGGTCGTTGTAAAAGATGAGATAACTTTATGGACGGGGGGGGGGCGACAGGTGGTAAGGAACGTGGAACTACCTAGTGTAGGGCTCATAGCCTCTTGCGATCTTCTCCATTCTTATATTGTTATGTTCTTGTGTTCGTATGCCTTGTGCATAGTGAACAGGCATACACACATCTCCTTGTCTAACGGCGAAGAGAAGTTCCTTTACACAATTACCTTTTGTGTGATGTGATGTGGCGTTGCAATCTACCCACTAGGAACCTTTGTTAGTGCTTTTAATTGTCTACACTGGTTTCGTTTAAAAATAACTTCGTGTTTGCTTAGACGCCAAATGGGTTTTTCAAGCTAGTATATCTATCTCTTATGTTATGGTTTCTGTATGCAGTGGGTTTGGGTCCTTGGATGTAATAAAGGCTTTTGTTTGTTCTTGAATGAGCTCTTAGGTGTTTGACGCGTACCGTAGGGTGGGCTTCTTGTGTTCGTTATGTTCTGATATAGATATATATATATATATATATATATATATATATATATATATATATACATATATTATATATATGATTTATATATATATATATACATATATTATATATATGATTTATATATATATATATATATATATATATATATATATATACATATATTGTTTCATTCGGGTTTATCTCGTTTAGTTGTATTTTTCATTTTAATGTTATTTATTTCATTTGTTCATATTCTTTAGTTCTCTTTTAATGTATTTTTTATGTATTTAATTCGCATGATTTCATTTCATTCCATTTTATTTTAATTTATTTTCATTCTATCTTATTTTCTATTGTATTCTATTTTTTTTCTTTGTTTTACTTATCTATTTCAATTTATCTAATTAATTCTATTTCATCGTATTCCATTTCATCTTAATTTTTATCTATAATTTCTTTGTGAATATTTCTATCAAGTTTATTACACCAATTGAATTACTCATTAAATTTTCGTCTTGTATATGTTTGTTTTCATATGTACTGCAAAGTCTTCAATTCAGAAAGACTTTTTTCACTTTTTTTGTGACATCAGGTCTCTTTTAGTGGCTCTACCACTCACTGCGGTAGTGTTGTTGTGACATCCACTAAATTGCTTCATTGAGCACCGTAGTGAACCCGAGCGGTGGCGTCACACTAGACATTTCTCACTAGCATGCTATTTGCCTCTGCTACTTCGTTTGATTAGAAATGACTTCGGTTACAACATTCTAGACTTCCGTAAGAACATCTCAACAATTTTGTGTCAAACATTCGTATTCTAGATTTAACTTCTTTCAGTTCGTCATCCATCTTGTCACTAAATGACGCACGAGTAATATGACATTTGGAAATTTGAAAAGCAAAATATCGTAACCGAAGTCGTTTCGTCTCAAACAGAGTAGCAAAAGCAAGTAGCAAAAGCAAGTAGCATGCTAGCGTAGTGTGCCGCCACCTTGAACGAGGTTTTCGGTCCAAATGTGCATCAGTGAAAAGTTGTTTGTCAGGAGCGAAATCAGTACAGGGCGCTACGGCCATGGAAGAATCAAATATGGGTTTCTTACATCGTCTCCTCCATAGTTTCGTGTAAAAAAGGACACATGAGCTCATACACGTCCTTATACGCACACACACACACGTGTATATATATATATATTATATATATATATACATATATATATATATGTATATATATTATATATATATATACATATGTATATATATATACATATATATACACATGTATATATACATATATATACACATATATATGTATATATATATATGTATATACATATATATATACATACACGTACACATGATATGCACATACACATCTTTCAGTGTCTGTCTACTCCTCTTTTTCTCTCTCTTCGTATCTCCCTCTCTCTCTCTCTGATCGTCATCACAAACCACACGTCGCAACCCTCATCAACGCTAAATACTCGTTACCCTGTCGCCAAACGCTGCCTTTGTCCAGCACGGCGCCTCGATCCTGCATGACACGACGAACATATCGTACCTGAAAGGAGCGAAAAATACAAGAGTGAATAAACAAATCAATATATTTGGTATATGAGTATATAAGCTATTGTCACGCTATGAGTATATAAGCTATTGTAACGCTATGAGTATATGAGCTGTTGTAACGCTATGAGTATATGAGCTATTGTAACGCTATGAGTATATAAGCTATTGTAACGCTATGAGTATACAAGCTATTGTAACGTTATGAGTATACAAGCTATTGTAACGTTATTTGTATCATCAGCGATTATAAGGGATATGTAGAACACAAGGAAATTTCACCTTTTTTTTAAGGTGAGAGGAATAAACTCAATGATTCTTTAGGGAGGAAGGGAGGAGCTGGGTTTTTAAGGGTAATGTCACCAATTAGGGTGTTATTTTGAGGGTTGTGCATTGTTTTTTTGACCGTAAGTAGATTCAAGATGGACGTGCATTGTAGGTATGATTGTATACAGTAAGGTTCTATAATGTATTCGTGTAAAAACACAGGCGGCTTCAGTCTGCTAATAGGACGGTTCCAGCCCCGAATTTATTTTTCAATCAATTAATATTTTCAGTCTTGTATTCAACTAATCAACTTTCTAACTATTTAATTTAAATCTATCTACTCACGAAACTTATATGACAACTTATTCAAAGGTGTCAAGACTGTGATATCAGATTTGAATTTTGACACACAAGGTCAGAAAGGGTGAAGAATAATTGAAGAGTTATGATTTGTCAAGCCACAGGTGAGGTTGTCATGGAAACATACTCCAGTTTACTAACGTTTCTATCCTCGTGGAATGGAGGGAGTGGGAGGGAGGGGGAGGGCGAACTGGTTTGGATTTTGACCCGTACACTGGATCAGCAAGAAAATAAACAAACAAGATTGTAAAGAAATAGATCAATAAGTAAATAACTAATAATTGATAGACAGATAAATAAATAGAAACAAACAAATGAACGAATAACTACATAAGCAAATAAATGAATGAATAAGTGATTAAATAAGCAAATAAGATGATAGAGAAACAGATAAATTACTAAACACATAAAAATGTATAAATATATAAATAGATACATAAATAAATTAAAACAAAAATAAATGAAAAATGGAACAGATAAGCATATAGATAAATGAGAAAATAAAGAATAAGCAGATCAAAGAAATATAGAGAAAATAGATAAACTGATACATAAATGATAATGATAATGATGATGATGATGATGATGATGATGATGATGATGATGATCATGATGATGATATGGTTTAACGTCACAGACTCCCCCTATCGCGAGGCTAGGACGATGCCCCTTACAGGGGACTTTGTAAGGTGGAATCAAATGAACCATGCCCATGGTTCAACTTCGCCGGTGGCAGGGTTCGAGCCGCAACCCCTTCGACCTTTACCGAAAGTAACGACGCCCTAACTCGCTCGGCCAGCGATAGATAAGTAAATAAATAAATAAATAGATGAATAATTAAGATATATGAATAAACAAAACAACTGATTAACAAGCACATAAAGAAAGAATTAACATATATAACATATACATATTCCAAGAAATATTTGAAAGTTTACACGATTATTTAACAAACAGATTGCTTAAGAATGGAGTGAATATATACATAAACAACAAGGTGAACAAATAAGAAATTCATGACCACTTGCATACATCTAGGAACATTTTCGTCTCCGCTCAAAAATAAATAAATTGACAAATAAATGAATAAGTAGATAAATTATTAGATAAATAGATAAGTAATTAAATATAAATAAAACACAAAAGTAGATCTTAGAATATACAAAAAATGATGCGCAAAACACAAGCACTACTCTATATATATCATTTTACATTTTCCAAACTCCAAAGCATACAAGTATATCACCAGAATATTCTTTTGTTTATTTTGTACCTCATTCTGTGATACAGAATAAAACTACTTTTCCCAATACAACTCCATAGCAACAGACAACCAAGTCCCAAAATTACATAACATTTGGGGCCCCCACTTTCTGGCATACCAATTTCGCATAGGGAGGTGTTGCTGAGCCCCAAATTACGGATGAAAATACGGCAGTAAATTTAACCGAATATCATGTAATCGATGTGGATTCATGGTATCAAGACACTTTCAATTGTGCTGTATTACTTCTTGTTGAGATCTGGGGTCGTAAAGGTATTTTTCGTTGAAAAATATAATGATGACAAATATATGAAATAGAATAAAATAGAAAAAAAATAAACCAAGAGAGAAAGTATACAATGAAAATTATTAAATAAATTAAACAATTATGAAAAAATTATAATGTGCAAGTAATAAAATAAAATAACTGAATACACACGTAAATAATGATGACAAACAAATTAAATAGAATAAGATGAAATAGAAAAATATAAAACAAGAGAAAATGAATAAAATGAAAATTAAATAAATATGAAAAAAATATAATGTACAAGTAATAGAATAACTGAATACATACGTAAAGAATAAATAAAAATAATGAGATAAATAAACAAAACAAATAAAAATAAAATATAAGAAAAATAAAATAAAACAAAAAGTGGTCACCCCACATTGTGTTTCTACCACATTGTTCAACTGAACAAGTCTTTACAACTTAACCAGCATTAAATATCTCAGTCACTTTAACTCTCAACATCTGAGGAAAGAAGGGAACCATAAAACAATGTTGTTGTTACTTTTTTATTGCCGTTGTTGTTATTGTCGTTGTTGTCGTCGTCGTCGTCATTCTTTTGTCGTCCAAAAATTATTGCAATTGTTATTGATGTCAATGTTTTTTTTTATTATTGTAAAAGCATAACTGCATACGCTCATATATCTTTATCATGGCTGCACTGAGGTTATGACTGTCATTGTTCTGATGTATATGTTCTGTGAGTATTGTTAAGAAGTCAATATCAAAAGGCTATTTCTCATTTTATTATTATTATTATCATTATTATTATCATCATTATCATTATTATTACTATTGTTCTTGTCCTTGCTGTTATTATTCTATTATTATTGACATTATTATAATTGTTATTATTATTACGATTGCTTAGGCTGCTATCATTCTTATTATCATAACTTTAGTATAATCATTAACATGAACATTATCATAAAGGTTAGCAATAACATTAACATCAGCATTGGCTTAAAGATTAGAATGAGCACTTCACATACATTAACATTTGTCAATTACATATAACATTAACATCTGCTTTAACCTTAACCTGCCTTAGCACTAATATTAACGATGGAGATGACATAAGTAATGCTAAAATAATTACCATAATGAAAAATTCATTATTATCGTTGACACAATCTGTTTCGTTATTACATTCTTCCTGTTAGTAAATTTAACGTAACAATTAACAATGTTATCTCCATTGTTTAATGTGTCTCCTGTTGCTACCATACTTGTTAAATATCATCTATTCTAGATTGCATCAAACGATTCTACTCGGCTAATATATTCCGCGGCAGTCATGGGGGTGCAATATATCTCAATTATCTCCATTGTGACAAAGGTGTTTTTCAAGCTGAGCGCTATCATGGGTTCCTATTCAGATGAGGGAAGCCATCTTGTTGCCTCCACAGTTATACACACTAATGTTCTTTTATGATAGATTAACCATTGTTTGCATTGTTCTATTATCATCTCGACTATCAGAACACTTTTCACACAATACATGTCACGATAAAGATTATTATCATCTGGACTTTCAATCATTTCTACTCCCAATACGTATTCCTACAGTTCTATTCTTACGATCGTTATCGCTGTTGATATAATGCCGACTTTCTCATGCTTTCATGTCTACTGTCTATTATCGTTGCCCTCATGAATCTTCGACAAAGGTGTTGTTTAGCTACTTCCATACCAGGTGGGACTTTCGCTTTTTATGTCGTCATTAGGTTTATCCATCTCCGTGGTACCTCGCATGACAGCGAATAGGTTACTGAAATCATATACCCACTGTCGTAATGACACTGTCAACGTCTTTCTTCTTGCTCACTCCGGCGACGTCTAGATGAAATATTACACAAACATCTTTTCCCTTTCCTGTCTCGGTTGGACGGGGAGAGTAGATGGATCTCTTCCAACACAAACAACAACAAACGGAGCTTCTTTACCCTCGCGATCTGGCAACAGGTGGCAGCAAGGATCACACCGAATACTCGATGCCCTCACCAAGAACAACCGCAAAGGAGAGAGCCGGTTGTTGAGTCAAGCTCTTAGTGGAGAGCTTAGTACATCGAAATATCTACCCGGTTTTCCTCATGAGGGGGAGATGTGATCTGTGCTGCCACCTACTGGTCGAACGGTGACGTCTTCCAGTGCTGGACACGAGTCCTCTTGTATCAGACTCTAAAGTAATATCAATGCATTAAAACATCCACAGAATCTCTTCCAAAGTGACTGAAACTACTTGATTGCTTCAAAGTAGATCATGAAGGTCGAATATACAGTAGAAGTCAAAGGGGAGAGGGGGTAATTGTTCTTTGATTCTACCCGTCGCCAATGCTTATCATTCACCTCTTTGTTGTCCATACGGTAGCAGAGATGCTAAGGCTTGTAGATGAAGGACAAACAACATTTCAAAACTTCCAGCCTGAATATCAAAACGAACTGAATTTTCCTCTTGCTCTATAAAGTTGATATGAAGTAGTAAAATTTTTTCACAAGTTTCATGAAAGTTAGTGTGCATGATACTGACCCATTTACTACAGTAGAAACATGTTGCATATAAATACAATGGCCTGGCGCAGATAGAATAATAAGTCTAAGTACTACTCAGCATGGGAAAAATCAAATTTACTTCAGCATCATGGCAAAGTAGATGGCGAATATGCTTGAGAATTCCTTTTTGTAATTGTTTTCTTCGAAGAATATGTTCTTGTTCTCCCATGTCTTAGCACCTATGGTTTTCTAAGATACAGTGAATTTCTCTCGACCCTTTAAAACAAGAGTTTTCAATCTATATTCTCATGTATCTTCATACTTATGTACTGCTGTTCTTGAACCTCCTGAAGACCATTTTTTAACACTGGATAAAATCGTTGTATACTTACTACCACTATTGTTTGGCTTGTGAACCCTATCTCTGGAAGTCTGTGTCCCCCTGAAGGTTCATGGACCGTATGTTGAGAAACAATGGTCTAAAATTGAATAAAAAAAAATTATATATATATATATATTTGTTTACACCAGACGATTCTCCTGAGTTCAAAGAAATCTCTCTGTAGTTTTCGTAAATTAATCAGTGTTAAACCTTTTTTTTTATTATGAATTTTGGAATTGTAGTGACAACCCTACGGACCAGTCACATTGCACCACCTCTATAACTACCTATTCAATACGATGTCCTCAAAGGGTTAGCTATCATTAACAGAATACAAGTACTGAGGCCTATGTTGAAGGGTCCTTACTGCTGTACGAAGACAACAAACAAATACTAAAGCCTATGTTGAAGGGTCCTTACTGCTGTATGAAGACAACAAACAAATACTGAGGCCTATGTTGAAGGGTCCTTACTGCTGTATGAAGACAACAAACAAATACTGAGGCCTATGTTGAAGGGTCCTTACTGCTGTATGAAGACAACAAACAAATACTGAGGCCTATGTTGAAAGGTCCTTACTGCTGTATGAAGACAACAAACAAGTACTAAGGTCTATGTTGAAGGGTCCTTACAGCTGTATGACGACAACAAATAAGTCGGTCCTGATTGGTGTATAGTGTGGTGGAGGACGGCCAAGTTTTTTGTTTGGCTCCATACAAACTAGATCTACGTGAGAACTGTATGCCTATGTCCACGTTCATGTGGTTGGGGGGAAGGTGTGGTAGGACAGAGTAACGTACAACGTCGCAGCGATATTCTGCAACCTGTATGATGTGTCTTGGTGGTGGTGGGTGATGCTTCATGTAGTATGACCCTCCGTGCCGGGAGTTTTGGCTGGCTGATGCTATGTACCGCGACTGTTGAGGAGAACTCCGGTCTCTGCGCGTGGGTGATCTATTGTCTCTGGTCTATGGTGGTGTGTAGCCGATGGTCGTTTGTAGTCCTCTGTTTTATGTGAACTGTAGTTTGTGTTGTGTGTCTGAAACAGGTGCTACTAGGATAGTTCACTATTGACCTTATTTCGTAAAAGGAAATGATTAATGGGTTGGCGTGGGTGCATGTCTTTGTTGGGTACTTCCCTTGTAAGGGGGGAAGAAGCCTTTTGGTACACAGATGAAAAAAAAAATAATAATAATTCAGGGTTTAGACAATAGGCGCACTCACGAACCTGATCTGCTACTGTTATTCAAGCTATACAACACTCGCACTATGGGAACACAGAAGAATCATGAGTTATCAATCCTGACAAAACACCAACGGACCCATCATCATACGGACCGATCACGCTAAAGGAGATGGCGGTCCTGAAGATCAACTTACACATTCCACTTTCTCACACACAACACGGGTTCTGCGCCCATTCCGCCACAGCAACACTATTCAGCAACTTCACACAATGCATACAGGAAGGATCCAACCACAAATAACCACATAGTACAAGACTCGCTTTAGAAGACGTAGGTAAAGTATTTGACTCCGTTCGGGGATTGTTCCTCACAATGTTTACGATATATCACTGCAGAATATAGAACAAGGTGTGCCAGGTACGATAAACCTCGCATGGCAGAAACTATCTGAGGACAGCGATGACCTTGAACAGTGAAACTTTATATAATAGCGATTTTTATCCATAGTATGATGGATAAGATTATATAAAAAAAAAAAAAATAAAAAAAAACTAATTCTATTGATGGTTTAAAGTGAACTGAGCCTTACTTTAAGACTTATATATATATATATATATATATATATATATATATATATATATATATATATATATATATATATATATATATATATATATATGCAATCTTGTCCATGATCCATTTACTCATAATTAATACAATGCATCAAACGGATTTATCGTGATGTTGCTCGCGGGCAAACAAATGAACTCACAAAAGAAGCAAACAAACAAACTCAAGGTGAAGTTGGCCGTCAAACTATCTGTCAAGCAGTCACGCACAAACACATTACGCATCATCCGCATCATGTACCAGACGCACATCCAATGGAGTCCCACAAGGTTCTCTTCTTTCGTCCTATTTATCTTACACATGCAAGACATGACAACACTCGCGCTTGAAGAAAACAAAAGACAGATTGGATCACACAAAGAATTGTCACCCCAGAACGCCCACATGAAGAATCGTCACCCCTTGAGATCCCACCTGAAGAATTGTCACCCCAGAACGCCCACATGAAGAATCGTCACCCCATGAGATCCCACCTGAAGAATTGTCACCCCAGTATGCCCACATGAAGAATCGTCACCCCATGAGATCCCACCTGAAGAATTGTCACCCCAGTATGCCCACATGAAGAATCGTCACCCCATGAGATCCCACCTGAAGAATTGTCACCCCAGTATGCCCACATGAAGAATCGTCACCCCATGAGATCCCACCTGAAGAATTGTCACCCCAGTATGCCCACATGAAGAATCGTCACCCCTTGAGATCCCACCTGAAGAACTGTCACCCCAGTATGCCCACATGAAGAATCGTCGCCCCATGAGATCCCACCTGAAGAACTGTCACCCCAGTATGCGCACATGAAGAATCGTCACCCCTTGAGATCCCACCTGAAGAATTGTCACCCCAGTATGCCCACATGAAGAATCGTCACCCCATGAGATCCCACCTGAAGAATTGTCACCCCAGTATGCCCACATGAAGAATCGTCACCCCATGAGATCCCACCTGAAGAATTGTCACCCCAGTACGCCGAATATCAACAGTGGAATAAAGATTAGGTGAGGTTAGGTTGAATGAGGGTTATGCTTACTGTCATCAAATTGTACAACCGAAGAACAGTAAACCCAGGATGGCCCACATGAAGAATTGTCACCCTGTCGAAGTCTGGAGTGATGATTCTTTAAGTGATCCGACATATTAAATCTTACGTTGACGAGATTATATTGACATGTACACCCCATAAGCATGAATTATCTACAGGTCTCCCACAGTCAAAATCACAACGGCCACAGCAGTGGCCAACTACGAACTGAGAGAAGGAGATGGTAGTATCGGCCAAAATCATTCACACTCCTAACACGTAACACCCACGAACACAACATAAAAGCTCAAATTCACCAGCACACACACATATCACACATGCACACCTGATGTCGATCATTCGGCTCGCATACGCCTTATCAGTGACATTTGCATCACAGATAACAGATATCACACATACTGTATATCAGATGTTACATAGAAATACAGCACACAACTCACGGCCCTATGAGAGACCAGTGATACAGACTAGTGATAAGACAGTAACTACGTCCTTATGTCTTAAACATATCATGATTAACCCTCTGACGTCTATATTCGATGACTGCGTTTATTCTGGCTTGTGGAAACTTGGACGTCAGAGGACGATCTCATCAAGAACTTTGGCTCATTGTATAGCTTCTGGTGTGGCAAGCGTCACACGATTTAATTCACTCGAGCTGTAGGTTCCGGCATGAAAGAAATTAGTCTTACAAGAATGAGGTTTCTGTCCAGGATGAACAAATTCTCGATGCGGCAAAAGCGAATTCTCGATCCGGTAAAAGCGATTACTCGATCCGGCAAAAGCGATTACTCGATCCGGCAAAAGCGAAATCTCGATCCGGCAAAAGCGAAATCTCGATCCGGTAAAAGCGATTACTCGATCCGGCAAAAGCGAATTCTCGATCCGGTAAAAGCGATTACTCGATCCGGCAAAAGCGATTCTCGATCCGGCAAAAGCGAATTCTCGATCCGGTAAAAGCGATTACTCGATCCGGCAAAAGCGATTACTCGATCCGGCAAAAGCGATTACTCGATCCGGCAAAAGCGAAATCTCGATCCGGCAATATTTATACCTCGATCCGTCAAAAGTGATATCTTGATCCGGTAGATCTGGCAAAAGCGAGCTCTTAATCCGGCAAAAGCGACACCTCAATCGGGCAAAAACGAGTCTCCGATCAACTTAGACCCCCATCTAGGGTTATCTTCAATCTTTAGTTAAAACATTCATTTGATGTAAGAAAAAAAAATCACGCTTTTGAACTTTCATTAAACCATGAAAATGAATAAAATAGTCTAGAAATAACCAGAATAAAAATAAATAAATAAATAAAAACAAAATGAACATATAAAATTCCATCAGACATCGGAGGAGTCAAACATGAAAGTCTACAGCCACCCGAGTTAGCAAATTGATGCCAAAATAGGTGAATAAAATCTCCTGACGGCACCAAGAATAAATGTTAAAATGTCACTACCAGACAATAGAGCAGTGTTCCCCAACCTTTTTTGGATGCGACCCTAAATCCACTCTTAGCCTGGAGTCGCGACCCTAATTGTAATAATAAATTCAACCATTTCATATTATATATTTCTACGTACTTGCGTAATATTTATAAACTTTCGTTTTTATAGTTCAGTTTATATTTACTAGCACAATGGATTTAAATACATTTGAAACTTGACTGAAAAAAAAGTAAAAAAAAAAGACCCATTGGCGACCCTCAAAAACACCCTCGCGACCCTAGTTTGGGAAACACTGCACTGAAGGGTTCAAAAACTCTGACTTCGTTTTGGGTTTCAGCTTCCTCTATTTGACTTGGAGGTCTTTTTTCAGTTTTCGAATTTTATCTTAATCCCAAGAATCTGGAAGAGTCTCTTCCAATCATTTCCCTTTTTCAAAGGTTTTGGAAAAAAAAAAAGCAAAATCACTCGTTTCCTGATGTCTAAACGCAAATTTAATCTAAGAGTAGGTGAAACCAACTTCTCCATTCACGTAGTCAGCAGGGTAAACAAACTTCCCGGAAAGACATCACATGTAATACACTTCAAAGTTATGACATTGTTAGACAAACATGTAAACAACGCAATGTATTGTCTCTCCAGTGGTTCATTCGTTCGTTTGTTTATTTATGAGTTTTTCTTTTATTGCGTGTTGACTTGATTCTATATCCGACCTTGCTGAGGACCTAATGGTTGCATGTTAGGGTGTTTTGTCATTGTAACCTGTGTCCTTGACTTTGAATAGCAGTTACCACAATCTGCTCATACTTGAAGGATGAGGAGCTCATTTTATCTAGGTTTTATTTTAATATTAACATTATCATTATTACCATTATCATTATTAATATCATTATTATTGCTGTCATTATTATATTATTATTATTATGATTATCATCATTATCATCATGATCACATTGGCATTATCTATTTATCATTTATCTATTCATATATTTATCATTATTCGTTTATTCATATATTATTTCTAAATTAAAATAAATATTTTTATTATTTTCCTTTTTACTTTACGTTTATTCTAATTTTTAGCTTTACTTATCAGTTTATTTTTCATTATCATTATTATCACTAAAATAACTATGTTATCATTGTCATTATTATTATCAACTTATTCTATGTATTAATTTTATTTTCTTAATTCATTTATTTTACTTATTATTTATTCTATCCAAGTATTCCTTTATTTTTCTTTTTTTTCTTAGTTGCACCAAGAGTAAGTGAAGAAAGATGGCAAGCGATCGTAAGAGAACGAGATGATTTGTTTGGTGGTCATTGGGCGTCACCGAACTTCTTTTTCTTTCCGCGGCTGCCACGGCCAACAAATGCGGCGCATTTGTCATCGGGGTCGTTTTCTGGATTCGCGGACCAAGTCCCCTCCCGGGGGTGGGTGGGAAGGAAGTCGCCGGGGATGTCAGCTACTGTGATGTGATCCTCTCCCATCTTACCTGCTTTTTGTGTTCTTCCGCTTTTTTTTTTCTAGGTTGTTGTCTGTCGAGGGAGGGAGAAAGAGTAGGTGTGTGTGTGTGTGTGTGTGTGTGTGTGTGTGTGTGTGTGTGTGTGTATGTGTGTGTGTGTGTGTGTGTGAGAGAGAGAGAGAGAGAGAGAGAGAGAGAGAGAGAGAGAGAGAGAGAGAGAGAGAGAGAGAGAGAGAGGAAGAAAGAGAGAGGGGGAAGAGAGAAAGGGAAAAGAGAGAGGAGGAAGAGAGAGGGAGAAAGAGAAAGAAGGGAGAGAGCGGGGTAGGGAAGAGAGAAGGAGGGAAACAGATCAAGAGAGTTAGACGTGGGGGTGAGGGAGACCAATTTTTTTTTTTTTTTTTTTTTTTTTTTTTTTAGATGTCAAAGGATACTGTTTTATAAAAATCATTTTGACTAAATTTCCCTTCGTCATAATCATTCAGAATTCATAGTCATTAATAATATTGTTAAAATATTGTAGACATGCACTAGCACGCACAGTCATTACACGTTTTAATTACCCAGTATCATATTAATTACCTTGAAGTAATCGGGTAATAGGCCTTGTTACTATGAACTAAAGGCAAGCTCAGTGGTAACGTGTTCGCATCAGTCACGAGGTGGACACGGATATGAGCGTCAGTGGTAACGTTTTCTATGTAAGCACGTTTCCGCCCTGTCAGGTATACCAAATGCCTTGTTCAGGCGACACAGTGCACAAAGCCAGCCCTGCTACATTTATATACTATCCTTTCACTAACGTCTTCATTGAGAACTGGGACGGTAGTTTACTAGCGTTTCTATCCTTCTGGATGATCTTGCGCCATTCTCGTGGACGGGCAGAAGAGAACGCACAATCAGTCTTGAGGTTTCCATCGAGGTTGGGGTTGTACGTAGGACGATGTAACTGGGTGTAACAATCTACGTTACTATTACCCTTGGGCAAGGGACACCAAACTTTTTTCACAGCGGGCCAGATAACTGAGAGAATGACAAGCAAGGGTCGCATAACAATTTTCTTTAATACAATACAGTGAATACGCAGAAAAATAAAGACAACCAACATATCTATTTACCAATACATAAAATATGTACAGTGCGGCGACGGGATGGATCTGGACCGCGGGCCGTAGTGTGGTAATACTCTACCATAGAGGTTACTAATACTAATACCCCCTGAAGGTGCTGAAATAAAATTTAGAGAGTGCTTTGAAGTGCTGAATACGTGAAAGTACTTCACTTTCCTTTAATCTTCTAGTAATCAGATGTTAACCAGAGTTAAGGGATTCTAGATTTCCTAGACCTCACTAGAGAGGTGTTAGGCTCGGAAAAGTCAAGAAACACTGAGCCTAGGTTATAACAAACTAGGTTACTATCACCCAAATACTTAAAGTATTCTTCGGAAATGTGGTCTTAAGAGTAATGGGAATCTAGGCGTGTGGACTGCACGGAATTCTTGACAAAACTGTGAAGAGACGAAAGTCTCGTTTGTGGACTGGTGAGTTCTTGCGTTCCGCTTTCGGAAGACAAAAAGCGCCAAATGGATGTTTGTGGGTTGGCGGTTTCCTGTAGGTTTGAAGGAAGGGAATTAGTCGGTAATGCGTTTGTCATCGTAGCTGTTTTCCGCAGACTACCAGTGACAGAAGTTTAGTCATCTGTGGAAGGCAAATCTTGAGAGATTTTCGTAAAATCCGATGACGTTATGTTTTATTTGCAAAGAATAAAAAAGAAATAACAAAATGCTGAATAAGATGATTACGCTTTAAGAAAAATCATGGTCATCTACATAATACTTGTATCTTTATGTATGTAATAAACATAGCAGCTGTTTATGAGTAAAATTACTGGTAAAAGATGGTTTCCAATAACGATCATGAATCTACACACTAGTCCTTAGGAAGAAAATCGCATATTCGTCACGATTCTTTCAGTAATGAAATATCTAAGCTTGCTATACGACTATATGTATGTACCTAGGGTAAAGGTGAAGAGAGTAAATGCTCTATAACTCATTGGCTATTGCGAGTGTACCACGGAGATGAATGTAACAGTTTACCGTCACCCTGCACAAGAAATGCGCAACCCGGAACGGAGTGAAGCAGGAAGACCAAATGCAATTATACACCATATAGATGAGTAAAAGCAGCAATGACTGCAACAGCTCTGTAGGGAAGAGGCCAAACGCAGAGTATGGGAGTCCAATATATTTTACGTTTCGCCCAGAAGAAGCCCTGCTGGGCGAAACGTAAAATATATTGGACTCCCATACTCTGCGTTTGGCCTCTTCCCTACAGATACACCATATAGACAATTATGCACCACGTAAGTAGGCATCAGTATAAGTTCATGAATCATCAGTGTTTGTTATCAAAACCTACAACGAATCATAGGACATTGAATCAAAACCTCTTTCGCTGTTCTTTGTGGAAGTATCAGTGTTAAGTTTGATGTGCTACATAGCTATAAGTTCATGAACCCTCAGAATGTTTGTTGTGAGTGCAATGCATCATGGGACATGGGATCGAAACATCTTTTGATTGGTCTTTGGGGAAGGCTTAGTGTTAGATTTGATGTTTGAGGATCAGAGTGGAAGCCAAAGGTTGAAGGGAAATCTTTGTAAGAAAAATATGAGACAACTCGACCCCCCCCCCAAAAAAAAAAAAATAATCATACACTGGTGGCACAATCGGGTCTCGCATCTTCCAAGCCGCAAATTCGAGTCCCGCATTTCTCTCCCATTCCCATCAAAGACTGTTAAACTGTTCCAATAGTCCAAGCGCATAATAGGCAAAGGTGAAGAAACCAGGATAGTTTGTAAACTCTGCTTAAGTACCGACCTTGCTTTTATTTATTTATTCATCTATTATTACAAACCACGGGCTGCGACCTACCCCGCTACGCGGGGGCTCGGCTCTTCGGGTGAGATCGCTTCGCTCGCAGCCAATCAGTCGCCTTCGTTGCCGTGACGTCACCGCTCTCCGACAATAAGTCGTCTCCGTTATCGTGACGTCACCACTCTCTCAGCCAATCAGAAGCCGGAAGGGACGTGTACCCTTGAGAGATTTCCGGTGTCCGGTCCGATTTAGATCGATATCAACAGAAATTCTTTTATTGGTAGATAGATTTGTTTTTCTTTTAAGGTTTGAGTAGTTGGCATCCGCCCGGATCTCAAACTTAACCGGTCTGGAACGCTTCACACACGAACTCAGGAGATGGTGTTCTCCACGTTATGCCACTGTTAGGAATGACTGTACCCGGAGGATATCAAGAAAGGAGGACACTCCTCGATCTCTGCTTGCCGCGCGGTCGCCGTGAGGACACTTGACCGCGCGCGGCGCCAAATATTGACTCGGCATAGATCATGTTTGGTGGTGCCGTGGTGAGGGAGAGAGAGAGAACTCTCGAGGAGACCTTCAATCAGGATTGACGCCTTGCCCAACTACGGCGCCAAGTGGCTTTGGACCTGAGCTCAAACGATGTGGAACACTTGTGATGTGTTTGTGTATGTGGTTTTGGGTGTATACTCAGACACCTTGTTCAAGTAAGATTAACTGCATATATCCATGGGCATGTGTATATATCAACGCCTGAGTGAGCATGGAAGTACGCGCGCGCCCGCCCGCACATATATACACACACACACACACACACACAAAACACGGACATACACACATACACACACACATAGATATTCATACCTCCATCCAACCATCCATATATACATATATGTATGCATACTACATACATATATGAATATATATTATATATATATATATATATATATATATATATAATATATATATATATATATATATATATTTAAGAATAACAGAGAGGAGACCATAAGAAATATAAACGTTCTTAGGCCCGAGACCAGCCATTGAAAAAAAAGGGGGAGGGGGAGGAGGAATATTCCGAGAATCGCCTCCAGATGGGATAGGCAGGTCCTGCATCGTACCATGAAGTCTGAACTCGTAACCACATTCGGTCGGCCAGGAAGAGCAACAAACTCATGTATATTATGAGATATTTTCTCGTTCTGTGCACAAAAGAAAATTCTTAGGCAGCTCGTAAATCGACGCAACCAGTTGCATGAAACCGGTCGTAACGAATGTCTACTCTCTGAGAATGCAGCATTCCCCTTACATTTGCCCACTAGCAATCAAGTACATACATTTCTGAAATAACAAGTATAGTAAAATATGTAATACTGCTATCACAGAGTGGAGGTATCCGTTGCGATCGGTTTCATGCAACTGGTTGCGTGATCGGCGTGGCCGGTGTGCGAACTACCTAAAGCCGGATCCACACTGAGCCTCGTGTAGCGCTGCATGAGGCTGGAAGTGTTGAATGCAGCGGTGAGTATCCGAAATCTCTGTCGGTACTGACAGCGTGAAAGTGCTGATAGGCAACGTGGACACGTCGCTGCATTCAACACTGCCAGCCTCATGCAGCGCTGCACGAGGCTCAGTGTGCGAGCTACCTTAGAGTCCAGTGCTTCTCAAGGTGGGGCGTACGCCCCACAGGTGGGCAATTTGGTTTTTCAGGTGGGCAATATGATTTTTAAGTGGGGCAATTGAGGGCAACTGAGGAAGTCTATGTCATTTTTTTTTTTTTCTTTGAACTGGTTTTAAACCAAGGTTTTATGCTTTTTCAGAAGAAGGGGAGTTTATTTTTTAAATGATAAGAATTGTATATCACCACATGGGAGGACATCCTGTAATTAGGTGGGACATGGCCAAAATACGGTTGAGAACTGTCTTAGACGATGACCGTCTGTTAACGCCCGTAGATTTCCCCATACCCTAAAGGATCTATTGTATTTTCCTTCAATGAATAGATAAATAAAAAGGTTATATAAACGAACGGATAGACAGATAGATAAATAGAGAAATGGACAAATAAAATAGATTTATATTTTTGTAAGGGAAAAGCTGAGTGAATAAATATATACACAGATATATAAACGAATGAAAAAAAAATAGATTCATACTTGAATAAGTAAAACTACTGAGTAAATATAAATTAATAAATAAACAAATACATAAAACTATAGATATATTAATAAATAAATATATATACGTAGATAAATAAAGAAGTAAATACATAACTAATTAGACATAATACAAGCCTACATAGTTGCCTCAATGTTTACTATTGCTAGATTACCATTCGCAATAAACCAGTCTAAAGAAAGTGTGTGTGTGTGTGTCTGTAAGGTATATATATATATATATATATATATATATATATATATATATATATATAGAGAGAGAGAGAGAGAGAGAGAGAGAGAGAGAGAGAGAGACAGAGGGAGATGGTGACAGAGAGAAAGAGAGAGGACCCACAGGTAGAACCAACGAAAAGTTTTTTGGGTTCCGAGGGGAGAGGAAGTCAAACGATTGCGGGATCCAGAAGGTTTTCGAGAAGAGGAAGAAAGGAAACGGGGTAAAAAAAAAAAAAAAAAAAAAAAAAGAGAGAGAGAGAGAGAGAGAGAGAGAGAGAGAGAGAGAGAGAGAGAGAGAGAGAGAGAGAGAGAGAGAGAGAGAGAGAGAGAGAGAGAGATGCCTCTAAGGCTGAAAGAATCGTCAATATTTTAAGGCAATACGTGACTTTACGCTTGAGATGAATAAAAGGCCTGAATAAAACGATAGCACAAAATTCATGGGAGATTACGAAGAAATATGAACAAGCCTTCTAGAAGATAGATGTTCATGTTAAGACGATTAAAATCGTCTGACCTTAGCTAGAATTATATATATATATATATATATATATACGTATATATATATATATGTATATATATATATATATACACATATATATATGTATACATATGTATATATATATATATATATATATATATATACATAATTTTTTTTTTTTCTTATTTTTTCTATTTACCATCCGACCTAGTTTGAAATCTAAATCTCTCTTTTCTCTCTCATTTCCATCCGACTTGGTTGGGGACCATAATGCTTCTCTTGTCTTATCATTGTAACTCATTGCAACTCATCTCGTCTTGACACATAACAAGTGGTACTCTTCGGCGGGGGCGTTGGGGGGGGGGATGTCATCTTGTGATTTTATTTTTTTCGCCAATTTCCATGTGAAGCGGTGCTGAACCTAGATTTAGACAGGATAGGAAGAAATTACAAATGTTCCAAGTTTGTGTATGTGTGTGTGTGTGTGTGTGTGTGTGTGTGTGTGTGTGTGTGTGTGTGTGTGTGCGTGTGTGTGTGTTTGTGAATCCGTGTGAAAGAGAGCGGGAAAAAGGGAGAGGGAGAGGGAGAGGGGGAGAGAGAGAAAGAGAAAGAGAAAGAGAGAGAGAGAGAGAGAGAGAGAGAGAGAGAGGGAGAGAGAGAGAGGGAGGGAGAGAGGGAGGGAGGGAGAGAGGGAGGGAGAGAGGGAGGGAGGGAGGGAGGGAAGGAGGGAGAGAGAGAGAGAAAGAGAGAGAGAGAGAGAGGAAGAGAGTAAAGAGAGTACTACCAGAAAAAATCTTTTATCCAGCGTCTACAATACCAATCTAACATAAACATATTTTTCTAATTATCCAAGACTTCGTTTTATTCCCTTTTCTTCTTCCTCTTCCTCTTTACCCGTTCCTCTTGGTTTGATTATTATTCCCTTCTTCCTAAATAAAATCATCTCCTATACTACCTTCCCTTTTTTAGATTTTATCTAATATGTTCTTAATTACTTTTTTCCGTCTCTGACCTCTATTTCATTCCCAAATATTACTTCCTCTCTTCTTCTTCTTCTTCTTCTTCTCTTAGTCTTGTTTCTCTTTGTTCTTTTTCTTCTCCCATTCCCCTTCCTCTCTTTTTCCTCTACCCTTCCCCCTTCTCTCTTTTTTTCGTCCTCGTCTCTCTCTCTTTCTCTCTCTCTCTTTCCTCTTTCTTCTTCATCTGTTATTCATTTTTCGTCTTCTCCCCTTCTTCACCTTTTGCATCAGTTTCTCTCTCCTTGTTTCCCCTTCTCACCTTCTTTATTCTACTTTCTTTTCTTCTTCTTCCTCATCCTCCTCCTCCTTTTCCAATTCATCTTTTTTTTCTCCTTCAATTCCTTTCCTTTATGTTTTTTTCCTTCCTGTCTTCTACACAGTTACATTACTCTTCTCAATATATCAGTGTTCATTTCTACATTTATTCTTCATTTCTCATCTTCTTACTATTTTCAATCACCATTTTCCACTTCTCTCATACATTACCTTTATCCAATCCTCCTTCTTCCTTCTTTTACAATTCCTTCCTTTCCTCTGCTCCTCCTCTTCCCCACCACTCTCAATCTCTACCCACCTTCTCATCTGTTATGTCCTTTTCAATCACATCCTTTCTATTCTCTATTCCTCCTCATCTCCTTCTTTGTCGGGCGTTCCTTCTCTTCCCTCTCCGTTATCCATTCTCTCCTTCCTATCCTCCTTCTGTCCCTACCACCCCCCATTACCCCCCTACCACTCTCACCCCCAACTCCCTTGCACCACGCCCCCCCCTTACCCACCCCCTACGCCGTCTCTCTGCACCAACACCAACACAAAGTTTCCTCTGGTTCCCTCTTTTCTTCAAGAGGTTTGAGAGGAGGTGGGGGTGGGGGTGGGGGGAGACGGGGGACCGGCAAGGCGTAGGGCTGGGACGAAGAGAGGCGGAGGGGAGGTGCTGGGTAGGAAGAGGAAGAGGAGGTGGAAGAGGAAGAGGAGGAAGAGGTGGAGGGAGAGGAGGAAGAAGCGGAAGGGAGGAAGAGAAGGAGGAAGGAAAGAAAGAAGAGAAGAGGAGGTGGAACAGGAGGTGGAAGAGGAGGTGGAGGAAGAAAAGGAAAAGGAACAGAAGAGGGGCAAAGATGAGGTGGAGGAAGAGGAGGAAGAAGCGGAAGGGAGGAAGTGGAGAAGTAGGAGGAAGGAAAGAAGAGGAAGAGGAGAAAGAGAAGTAAGAAGAGGAAGTGGAGTAGGAGAAGGAAGAAACGGAGGAGAAGAAGGTAGAGAAAGAAGAAGATGAGGAAGGGAAGAGGAGATGAAGAAGGAAGGAAAGAAGAGGAAGAGGAGAAAGAGAAGAAAGGGAGAGGAAGTGGAGTAGGAGAAGGAAGAAACGGAGGAGAAGAAGGTAGAGAAAGAAGAAGATGAGGGAGGGAAGAGGAGATGAAGAAGGAAGGAAAGAAGAGGAAGAGGAGAAAGAGAAGAAAGGGAGATGATGTGTAGTAGGAGAAGGAAGAAAGTAAAGAGGATTAAAAGGTAAAGAGGGAAGAAATAAAGGAAGGGAAGAAGGATGAAGAAGGGAAATAGGAAGAGATAAAGTAGAAGGGAGGAGAAGGAGGGATAAGAGGAATAGGAGGAGTAGGAGAAGGAAGAGGAACAGGAAAAGAAGGATGAAGATGAGAATGAACACGGAGTAATGGCTGCAGCTGTAGAAATTTGGATAAAAAAAGTATCTTTCTTACAGAATAAATATTTATCTAATCTCACGCATTCCTCTTCGTTGTATCTGTCCTGGACTCGAAAGGTATTTATTCTCATCCTTTTCCAGGAATCTTTTCTTTTTCCAGAATAAGTTTGCATTACTTCAGTGAAGCTTCTGAATTTTTTTTTTCGGAAATGTTGTTTGATAGATCGATATGCCTGAGAAGCTTCAGGTCTTGCTGAAGTCAAACGATTGCAAGAAATCAAAAAGAAGAAACAAAAAAATGATAACAGTTGCCTTCCAGGCAGAAGCCATCCGTCTGGGAACTCTGGAAACGTGTGTACAAAATCCAGAAGACTTTCTGTACAATGAAGGGTGGATCGTAGACAAAGAATAATTTCTACCTGCCTTGCAAGAAACCAAAATGAAGAAACAGAAAATCAAAATAGTTGCCTCTCAGGCAGAAACCATCCGTCTAGGAACTCTGGAAAGGTGTGTACAAATTCCAAAATACTTTCTGCACAATGAAGGCTGGATCGTAGACAAAGAATAAGTTTTACCTGCCTTGCAAGAAACCAAAAAGAAGAAACATAAAATCAAAACAGTTGCCTTCCAGGCATAAACCATCCGTCTGACAACTCTGGAAACACGTGCACAAAATCCAGAACACTTTCTGTACAATGAAGGCTGGATCGTAGACAAAGAATAATTTCTACCTGCCTTGCAAGACACAAAATAATCATAACAGTTGGTTTTCCAGGCAGACCATCCGTCTGGAAACTCTGCAAACGTGTGCACAAAATCCAGAACACTTTCTGTACAATGAAGGCTGGATCGTAGACAAAGAATAACTTCTACCTGCCTTGGATAAGCTCTTCTGTGGTGGGTAACAACATTTTATATACATGTGTCTGAGATCCTGCATATCTGGGCTCGCCTAACCTCTATATGTCATCTAAGTCACTCGGTATGATTTGTAATTTGGCTGAACGCATTCTACGCGCCAGGGGGTTTGGGCACATGACTAGTATGGAGCGAGTGTTGCTGTCCCCGACTGAGTTGATAGGAACTTGAAGAAGTATAGAGACAGTACTAAGGATTGCTATGGGCTTGTACCTATTCCACTTATACTATTACGCAAGAAACAGAAATTTTAACACCCATGTCGTATTTCTCTTATCTTTTCTCTTATTCAAGAACGTAAAAATAGAGAAGACTGCAAGAGGCCATAAGGTCTACACTAGACAGTCCATATCCCATACTACCTGTCATCCCTGTCTATAAAGTTATTTAATCTTCTTATAAATCAACCGATTGTTTCAGCGCTCGCTGCATGGTTTATTTATATTTTATATTTATATTTTTATTTTATATTATTTTTTATATTTATACTTTATATTTATATTTATATTTAATAACACTTTTTTCCATTGGCGGAAATCTGTGTTACGTCTATTGGCTCATTGATGTCTCTATGCTTCTTTGCGCATTTGCCTATGATCGTTTTCAGCGCTGTCACCTTAGCGCTCATGAGACAGCATTTCTTTGATTTCCTTTGGAATGTATTTTGAACTTACTGATGTGATCTTGTGATACGTGTAGATCATTTTGGGTATGCTAACAAACATTGCACACCTTGTTACATCCTGGCTTGAATACACCTTAACCTCAATTCATCTAAGGTCAGGACGAAGTTCGAAGATAGTATTACATCCTCTACTGTAAAGTCTGTATTAAGATGATCCGTTTGTATATTTTTTCCTGACTTATGTTATACGATTTGATTCAATTATGAAATGAACTATAGACTGGAATTTTGGGTTTTAATCTTCTCTCCTTCGAACAATTTACGAATTGCATGGAAATAGTGCTCGTAGTTTCCTTTAAGTCTGTCAGAAGATACAGTGAGTGCATTTGATAAAGCTCTAAAAAGCAAAGCTTAGTACTAACAAAGGCTCTGTTTTCACGTGATTTTTCTTCAATATACGAATTGGCAACACCAAGAAGGAACTTGGAGAAAGGCTTCCCCTTCTTCCAGCCATTAATTGGCATATTCCTCTCTCTATTATCTTCTAAACTGAGTTATGTATTTCATCTTTCTTTACCGCCTAAGCCATTTTCCATTTCCTTTTGAATGCAAATGACGAACACACAAACGTATGCACAAACATGCACGTGTGTGTGCGTGCGTGTGTGTGTGTGTATAGGTGACTCACCATCGTCTTAGATCGCGTGTTGGACTCGTGACTGACAGCTACAACCCTTACGGATAAGAGCTCAGAGCTCATATATGGCCCGATCTATGGGTAATGCTGTGAATTATTACACACACACACAGACACACACACACACACACGAATACACACACACACGCGCGCGCGCGCATAAATACAACCCGTTGCCCACCAGAGTTGGATTGCCGGCTCACAGTTTGGTGATACTGACTTTTTCAGCCTTGGGCGGGACTCGAACTCGGATCAATGAATTAGCTGTCGAAAATAGTACCACTGCACCGTCGAGCCATTTTATCTGTGTGTGTGTGTGTGTGTGTGTGTGTGTGTGTGTGTGTGTGTGTGTGTGTGTGTGTGTGTGTGTGTATTTATCTAGTATTTACCTAGTTATATCTTACGAGAAGGGGAGCTACGCTCGTGGTCTTTGTATCTCGAAGTGTCTAGTTTGCTCTTAAATTCGTGTACAGTATATGTGTGTGTGAGTGTGTGTGCATGTGTGTGTATATGTGGTTAGCTGAAATCCTTTCCTAAGTTAGTTCCCTAACACAGACATGCATTTGTGTCTTCCATTACCTCGGGTACATTTTCTATGTTCGCGTGTATTTCGGCAAGTGTTTATACATACATATATTTACACCTGTATCCACCATCACTTCAGGCGATGTTTTCTGTAACCACCGCCAACCCTTGCCACAATTTTATCTTCCGGATTGAAACAGACTGCCCTTCAGATATTTGCGCCCTGCTGTCAGGATACTTTTATCATCAAACTCTAAACACTGAAGACGCATATTAAATATTGGTAAACAAGAGAATTAATACGCTTTTCATATTAAAGCAGCGTAATTCTATGTTACGGGGAAGTAACAGCAAGGTCTTCACCGCTGAGGTAGTGGGGGTCATGTTGTTGTGATGAATTAATGATTAAAATATTCTACCACAAGAAGCTTTGCTCTAGGTTATAGAACATTATACTTTCAACCCCATATATACATATATATATATAAATATATATATATATATATATATATATATATATATATATATGAGAACGATACCCGCCGTTTATAAGCTAACAATTCGTTGGTTGAAGTGATGCCAGATGTTTTCGTGTAATTGAAAAGTAAACTTCAGCCTAACATTTACAAGTATTACGTTGTGAAGCTGATACACACTATTACAAGGCCATCTATAGAAGCCCCCTCTCCCCCAAAAATGAATAAATAAACGAATAAACAAATAAATAAATAAAAAATAATCTGACCGGAGCCTGAACGGCTTCGTGAAATGTGTAGCGGAAGCGGCTTTGCTGTGGAGGTGCTGTGTCTTGCTGCATTGCTTCTGACCCAGGGCAGTGAACATGATACAGGGATGACCCGTCATCCAGGAGGTGCCAAGATAAGAGGGAGGGAAGAGGGTAGAAGGGAGTGGTGTGTGTTGGGAATGGAATGGGTGGGAGTGGTTTTTATTCCTTTGTTTTTTGGCTACCTCACTTGTAAGGGGAAAAAAGCCTTTAGTATATGTATGGTATGTGTACGTAATGGAAATAGATTTTACTCCTGTGATCGTCCATGATTTGTTTACAGCTTAATAATACCATCTATAGTCAGCTAGAACAAACATTACAAGACACGAATTGATTAATGAAAGGTAGAGTGAAAATAGTGACTGACTTACTGACTATAACTGTGACTATAACCTTGACTATGATTGCCTGTGTCTGTGACGTCGATTGTAAATTATGAAGACTTCCTTCGGCTGATTACAGTCACATGGAAGGAATAAAAATAAAACATTCAAGAAAAATCACCTAGGAGAAGAGCGAAAGGTCCTTCCCCAAGAAACACCAAATGCGTTTCACGAGACTCCGCCACTGCCTTCGATGGACGCATCATTTTGTTATTCACACGTTGTTGTCATTTTAATGTGTATCCCAGCGTTCCTCATCTTCTGGTTGCATGATTTCTTAACGGACCACAGAGGCCCACAAGTAGGTCCGAAAAACCAAAAACTACTGTAAGTTAGTGGATGCTTAGCGATTGAATTCAGTGTTGAAGTGATTTTCAGAAGGCTGAGGAACAGCAGTTCATAAACGCGGTTAACGTGAAAAGATAGACTGAGAACCTCCGATGGAAACTACTTCAAGCATATTTTGCCAAACCCTAACTTTATTTTTATCTTTTTAAACCTTCTAACTACATATAAATTATCCTTAAAGCCCCTCCTTACCTGGTGGTACTCTTTAATTGCATTCTGGCTGCCGCCAGGCGATTCTATTCACGCCTGTGACATCCTCTTGGTAACAGGCGAGTTCGAGACTATCTCGATTTACCCTTTGTACGGAGTGCCATTCCTCTTTGTATTTAGACTCTCTACAATCTCTCTTATTATTCTTTTTAAAAATTCTCTTGGTAGTGAAGGAGTTATAGCCTTCAAGTGTGTCACACTTTACACATTTTACTCTGACGAAAAACCAAACGATTTTATTCACTTGTGGGTGAAGCCCAGCCCTCGTTGACACTGTAACGTAATAATGTAGGAGACTGCAAGAAACCCTAAGGCCTACACTAGGCAGTTCCATGTCCATTACTACCAATCACCCCCCCGCATCCATAAAATTACCTCACCTTCTCTTGAAAACAACCGATAGTTTCAGCGCTCACTACATCTATCGTCTATCGTCAACCATCAACCCTCGGGCCGCCAACACTTGGCTGAATGGAATTGCTTGGCGTACATTCTGCCTGAG
>NC_134790.1:12730456-12740456 GCF_046742065.1 Oratosquilla oratoria
ATCCGTTGCGATCGGTTTCATGCAACTGGTTGCGTGATCGGCGTGGCCGCTGTGCGAGCTGCCTAGAGCCGGATCCACACTGAGCCTCGTGTAGCGCTGCATGAGGCTGGCAGTGTTGAATGCAGCGGTGAGTATCCGAAATCTCTGTCGGTACTGACAGCGTGAAAGTGCTGATAGGCAACGTGGACACGTCGCTGCATTCAACACTGCCAGCCTCATGCAGCGCTGCACGAGGCTCAGTGTGCGAGCTACCTTAGAGTCCAGTGCTTCTCAAGGTGGGGCGTACGTCCCACAGGTGGGCAATATGATTTTTAAGTGGGGCAATTGAGGGCAATTGAGGAAGTCTATGTCAATATTTTTTTTTTTTTTTTTTGAACTGGTTTTAAACCAAGGTTTTATGCTTTTTCAGCAGAGGGGGAGTTTATTTTTTAAATGATAAGAATTGTATATCACCACATGGGAGGACATCCTGTAATTAGGTGGGACATGGCCAAAATACGGTTGAGAACTGTCTTAGACGATGACCGTCTGTTAACTCCCGTAGATTTCCCCATACCCTAAAGGATCTATTGTATTTTCCTTCAATGAATAGATAAATAAATAGATTATATAAATGAACGGATAGACAGATAGATAAATAGAGAAATGGACAAGTAAATAAAATAAATTTATATTTTGGTAAGGGAAAAGCTGAGTGAATAAATATATACACAGATATATAAACGAATGAAAAAAAATAGATTCATACTTGAATAAGTAAAACTACTGAGTAAATATAAATTAATAAATAAACAAATACATAAAACTATAGATATATTAATAAATAAATATATATACGTAGATAAATAAAGAAGTAAATACATAACTAATTAGACATAATACAAGCCTACATAGTTGCCTCAATGTTTACTATTGCTAGATTACCATTCGCAATAAACCCGTCTAAAGAAAGTGTGTGTGTGTGTGTGTCTGTAAGGTATATATATATATATATATATTTATATATATATATATATATATATATATATATATATATATATAGAGAGAGAGAGAGAGAGAGAGAGAGAGAGAGAGAGAGAGAGAGACAGAGGGAGATGGAGACAGAGAAAGAGAGAGGACCCACAGGTAGAACCAACGAAAAGTTTTTTGGGTTCCGAGGGGAGAGGAAGTCAAACGATTGCGGGATCGAGAAGGTTTTCGAGAAGAGGAAGAAAGGAAACGGGGTAAAAAAAAAAAAAAAAAAAAAAAAGAGAGAGAGAGAGAGAGAGAGAGAGAGAGAGAGAGAGAGAGAGAGAGAGAGAGAGAGAGAGAGAGAGAGAGAGAGAGAGATGCCTCTGAGGCTGAAAGAATCGTCCAGTATTAGCCAGAATAAAATATTTTAAGGCAATACGTGACTTTACGCTTGAGATGAATAAAAGGCCTGAATAAAACGATAGCACAAAATTCATGGGAGATTACGAAGAAATATGTCCAAGCCTTCTAGAAGATAGATGTTCATGTTAAGACGATTAAAATCGTCTGACCTTAGCTAGAATTATATATATATATATATATATATATAATTATATATATATATATGTATATATATATATATACACATATATATAAACATATATATATATATATATAAATATATATGTATATATATATATATATATATATATATATATACATAATTTTTTTTTCTTTTCTTTTTTTCTATTTACCATCCGACCTAGTTTGAAATCTAAATCTCTCTTTTCTCTCTCATTTCCATCCGACTTGGTTGGGGACCATAATGCTTCTCTTGTCTTATCATTGTAACTCATTGCAACTCATCTCGTCTTGACACATAACAAGTGGTACTCTTCGGCGGGGGCGTTGGGGGGGGGAATGTCATTTTGTGATTTTATTTTTTTCGACAATTTCCATGTGAAGCGGTGCTGAACCTAGATTTAGACAGGATAGGAAGAAATTACAAATGTTCCAAGTTTGTGTGTGTGTGTGTGTGTGTGTGTGTGTGTGTGTGTGTGTGTGTGTGTGTGTGTGTGTGTGTGTGTGTGTGTGTGTGAATCCGTGTGAAAGAGAGCCGGAAAAGGGGAGAGGGAGAGGGAGAGGGGGAGAGAAAGAGAAAGAGAAAGAGAGAGAGAGAGAGAGAGAGAGAGAGAGAGAGAGAGAGAGAGAGAGAGGGAGGGAGAGAGGGAGGGAGGGAGGGAGGGAGGGAGAGAGGGAGGGAGGGAGGGAGGGAAGGAGGGAGAGAGAGAGAGAGAGAGAGAGAGAGAAAGAGAGACAGAGAGAGGAAGAGAGTACTACCAGAATTTTTTTTTTATCCAGCGTCTACAATACCAAGCTAACATAAACATATATTTTTTAATTATCCAAGACTTCGTTTTATTCCCTTTTCTTCTTCCTCTTCCTCTTTACCCGTTCCTCTTGGTTTGATTATTATTCCCTTCTTCCTAAATAAAATCATCTCCTATACTACCTTCCCTTTTTTAGATTTTATCTAATATGTTCTTAATTACTTTTTTCCGTCTTGTTTCTCTTTGTTCTTTTTCTTCTCCCATTCCCCTTCCTCTCTTTTTCCTCTACCCTTCCCCCTTCTCTCTTTTTTTCGTCCTCGTCTCTCTCTCTTTCTCTCTCTCTCTTTCCTCTTTCTTCTTCATCTGTTATTCATTTTTCGTCTTCTCCCCTTCTTCACCTTTTGCATCAGTTTCTCTCTCCTTGTTTCCCCTTCTCACCTTCTTTATTCTACTTTCTTTTCTTCTTCTTCCTCCTCCTCCTCCTCCTCCTCCTCCTCCTTTTCCAATTCATCTTTTTTTTCTCCTTCAATTCCTTTCCTTTATGTTTTTTCCTGTCTTCTACACAGTTACATTACTCTTCTCAATATATCAGTGTTCATTTCTACATTTATTCTTCATTTCTCATCTTCTTACTATTTTCAATCACCATTTTCCACTTCTCTCATACATTACCTTTATCCAATCCTCCTTCTTCCTTCTTTTACAATTCCTTTCTTTCCTCTGCTCCTCCTCTTCCCCACCACTCTCAATCTCTACCCACCTTCTCATCTGCTATGTCCTTTTCAATCACATCCTTTCTATTCTCTATTCCTCCTCATCTCCTTCTTTATCGGGCGTTCCTTCTCTTCCCTCTCCGTTATCCATTCTTTCCTTGCTATCCTCCTTCTGTCCCTACCACCCCCTATCACCCCCCTACTACTCTCACCCCCAACTCCCTTGCACCACGCCCCCCCCTTACCCACCCCCTACGCCGTCTCTCTGCACCAACACCAACACAAAGTTTCCTCTGGTTCCCTCTTTTCTTCAAGAGGTTTGAGAGGAGGTGGGGGTGGGGGTGGGGGTGGGGGGAGACGGGGGACCGGCAAGGCGTAGGGCTGGGACGAAGAGAGGCGGAGGGGAGGTGCTGGGTAGGAAGAGGAAGAGGAGGTGGAAGAGGAAGAGGAGGAGGAGGTGGAGGGATAGGAGGAAGAAGCGGAAGGGAGGAAGAGGAGAAGGAGGAAGGAAAGAAAGAAGAGGAAGAGGAGGTGGAACAGGAGGAGGAAGAGGAGGTGCAGGAAGAAAAGGAAAAAGAACAGAGGAGATAGAGCAAAGATGAGGTGGAGGAAGAGGAGGAAGAGGAGGAAGAAGCGGAAGGGAGGAAGTAGAGAAGTAGGAGGAAGGAAAGAAGAGGAAGAGAAGAAAGAGAAGAAAGGGAGAGGAAGTGGAGTAGGAGAAGGAAGAAACGGAGGAGAAGAAGGTAGAGAAAGAAGAAGATGAGGAAGGGAAGAGGAGATGAAGAAGGAAGAAAAGAAGAGGAAGAGGAGAGAGAGAAGAAAGGGAGAGGAAGTGGAGTAGGAGAAGGAAGAAACGGAGGAGAAGATGGTAGAGAAAGATGAAGATGAGAGAGGGAAGAGGAGACGAAGAAGGAAGGAAAGAAGAGGAAGAGGAGAAAGAGAAAAAAGGGAGAGGATGTAGAGTAGGAGAAGGAAGAAAGTAAAGAGGATTAGGAGGTAAAGAAGGAAGAAATAAAGGAAGGGAAGAAGGAGGAAGAAGGGAAATAGGAAGAGATAAAGTAGAAGGGAGGAGAAGGAGGAATAAAAGGAATAGGAGGAGTAGGAGGAGGAATAAGAGGAATAGGAGGAGTAGGAGAAGGAAGAGGAACAGGAAAAGAAGGATGAAGATGAGAATGAACACGGAGTAATGGCTGCAGCTGTAGAAATTTGGATAAAAAAAGTATCTTTCTTACAGAATAAATATTTATCTAATCTCACGCATTCCTCTTCGTTGTATCTGTCCTGGACTCGAAAGGTATTTATTCTCATCCTTTTCCAGGAATCTTTTCTTTTTCCAGAATAAGTTTGCATTACTTCAGTGAAGCTTCTGAATTTTTTTTTCGGAAATGTTGTTTGATGGATCGATATGCCTGAGAAGCTTCAGGTCTTGCTGAAGTCAAACGATTGCAAGAAATCAAAAAGAAGAAACAAAAAAATGATAACAGTTGCCTTCCAGGCAGAAGCCATCCGTCTGGGAACTCTGGAAACGTGTGTACAAAATCCAGAAGACTTTCTGTACAATGAAGGGTGGATCGTAGACAAAGAATAATTTCTACCTGCCTTGCAAGAAACCAAAATGAAGAAACAGAAAATCAAAATAGTTGCCTCTCAGGCAGAAACCATCCGTCTAGGAACTCTGGAAAGGTGTGTACAAATTCCAAAACACTTTCTGTACAATGAAGGCTGGATCGTAGACAAAGAATAATTTTTACCTGACTTCCAAGAAACCAAAAAGAAGAAACAAAAAATCAAAACAGTTGCCTTCCAGGCATAAACCATCCGTCTGACAACTCTGGAAACACGTGCACAAAATCCAGAACACTTTCTGTACAATGAAGGCTGGATCGTAGACAAAGAATAATTTCTACTTGCCTTGCAAGACACAAAAAAATCATAACAGTTGGTTTTCCAGGCAGAGACCATCCGTCTGGAAACTCTGGAAACGTGTGCACAAAATCCAGAACACTTTCTCTACAATGAAGGCTGGATCGTAGACAAAGAATAACTTCTACCTGCCTTGGATAAGCTCTTCCGTGGTGGGTAACAACACTTTATATACATGTGTCTGAGATCCTGCATATCTGGGCTCGCCTAACCTCTATATGTCATCTAAGTCACTCGGTATGATTTGTAATTTGGCTGAACGCATTCTACGCGCCAGGGGGTTTGGGCACATGACTAGTATGGAGCGAGTGTTGCTGTCCCCGACTGAGTTGATAGGAACTTGAAGAAGTATAGAGACAGTACTAAGGATTGCTATGGTCTTGTACCTATTCCACTTATACTATTACGCAAGAAACAGAATTTTTATCACCTATGTCGTATTTCTCTTATCTTTTCTCTTATTCAAGAACGTAAAAATAGAGAAGACTGCAAGAGGCCATAAGGCCTACACTAGACAGTCCATATCCCATACTACCTGTCATCCCTGTCTATAAAGTTATTTAATCTTCTTTTAAATCAACCGATTGTTTCAGCGCTCGCTGCATGGTTTATTTATATCTTATATTTTTATTTCTATTTTATATTAATTTTTATATTTATATTTATACTTTATATTTATATTTATATTTAATAACACTTTTTTCCATTGGCGGAAATCTGTGTTACGTCTATTGGCTCATTGATGTCTCTATGCTTCTTTGCGCATTTGCCTATGACGTTTTCAGCGCTGTCACCTTAGCGCTCATGAGACAGCATTTCTTTGATTTCCTTTGGAATGTATTTTGAACTTACTGATGTGATCTTGTGATACGTGTAGATCATTTTGGGTATGCTAACAAACATTGCACACCTTGTTACATCCTGGCTTAAATACACTTTAACCTCATTTCATCTAAGGTCAGGACGAAGTTCGGAGATAGTATTACATCCTCTAAAGTTTGTATTAAGATGATCCGTTTGTATATTTTTTCCTGACTTATGTTATACGATTTGATTCAATTATGAAATGAACTATAGACTGGAATTTTGGGTTTTAATCTTCTCTCCTTCGAACAATTTACGAATTGCATGGAAATAGTGCTCGTAGTTTCCTTTAAGTCTGTCAGAAGATACAGTGAGTGCATTTGATAAAGCTCTAAAAAGCAAAGCTTAGTACTAACAAAGGCTCTGTTTCCACGTGATTTTTCTTTAATATACGAATTGGCAACACCAAGAAGGAATTTGGAGAAAGGCTTCCCCTTCTTCCAGCCATTAATTGGCATATTCCTCTCTCTATCATCTTCTAAACGGAGTTATGTATTTTATCTTTTTTAACCGCCTAAGCCATTTTCCATTTCCTTTTGAATGCAAATGACGAACACACAAACGTATGCACAAACATGCACGTGTGTGTGCGTGCGTGTGTGTGTGTATAGGTGACTCACCATCGTCTTAGATTGCGTGTTGGACTCGTGACTGACAGCTACAACCCTTACGGATAAGAGCTCAGAGCTCATATATGGCCCGATCTATGGGTAATGCTGTGAATTATTACACACACACACAGACACACACACGAATACACACACACACACGCGCGCGCGCGCATAAATACAACCCGTTGCCCACTAGAGTTAGATTGCCGGCTCACAGTTTGGTGATACTGACTTTTTCAGCCTTGGGCGGGACTCGAACTCGGATCAATGAATTAGCTGTCGAAAATGGTACCACTGCACCGTCGAGCCATTTTATGTGTGTGTGTGTGTGTGTGTGTGTGTGTGTGTGTGTGTGTGTGTGTGTGTGTGTGTGTGTGTGTGTGTATTTATCTAGTATTTACCTAGTTATATCTTACGAGAAGGGGAGCTACGCTCGTGGTCTTTGTATCTCGAAGTGTCTAGTTTGCTCTTAAATTCGTGTACAGTATATGTGTGTGTGAGTGTGTGTGCATGTGTGTGTATATGTGGTTAGCTGAAACCCTTTCCTAAGTTTGTTCCCTAACACAGACATGCATTTGTGTCTTCCATTACCTCGGGTACATTTTCTATGTTCGCGTGTATTTCGGCAAGTGTTTATACATACATATATTTACACCTGTATCCACCATCACTTCAGGCGATGTTTTCTGTAACCACCACCAACCCTTGCCACAATTTTATCTTCCGGATTGAAACAGACTGCCCTTCAGATATTTGCGCCCTGCTGTCAGGATACTTTTATCATCAAACTCTAAACACTGAAGACGCATATTAAATATTGGTAAACAAGAGAATTAATACGCTTTTCATATTAAAGCAGCGTAATTCTATGTTACGGGGAAGTAACAGCAAGGTCTTCACCGCTGAGGTAGTGGGGGTCATGTTGTTGTGATGAATTAATGATTAAAATATTCTACCACAAGAAGCTTTGCTCTAGGTTATAGAACATTATACTTTCAACTCAATATATATATATATATATATATATATATATATATATATATATATATATATATGAGAACGATACCCGCCGTTTATAAGCTAACAATTCGTTGGTTGAAGTGATGCCAGATGTTTTCGTGTAATTGAAAAGTAAACTTCAGCCTAACATATACAAGTATTACGTTGTGAAGCTGATACACACTATTACAAGGCCATCTATAGAAGCCCCCTCTCCCCCAAAAATGAATAAATAAACGAATAAACAAATAAATAAATAAATAAAAAATAATCTGACCGGAACCTGAACGGCTTTGCTGTGGAGGTGCTGTGTCTTGCTGCATTGCTTCTGACCCAGGGCAGTGAACATGATGCAGGGAGGACCCGTCATCCAGGAGGTGCCAAGATAAGAGGGAGGGAAGAGGGTAGAAGGGAGTGGTGTGTGTTGGGAATGGAATGGGTGGGAGTGGTTTTTATTCCTTTGTTTTTTGGCTACCTCCCTTGTAAGGGGGAAAAAGCCTTTGGTATATGTATGGTATGTGTACGTAATGGAAATAGATTTTACTCCTGTGATCGTCCATGATTTGTTTACAGCTTAATAATACCATCTATAGTCAGCTAGAACAAACATTACAAGACGAATTGATTAATGAAAGGTAGAGTCAAAATAGTGACTGACTCACTGACTATAACTGTGACTATAACCTTGACTATGATTGCCTGTGTCTGTGACGTCGATTGTAAATAATGAAGACTTCCTTCGGCTAATTACAGTCACATGGAAGGAATAAAAATAAAATATTCAAGAAAAATCACCTAGGAGAAGAGCGAAAGGTCCTTCCCCAAGAAACACCAAATGTGTTTCATGAGACTCCGCCACTGCCTTCGATGGACGCATCATTTTGTTATTCACACGTTGTTGTCATTTTAATGTGTATCCCAGCGTTCCTCATCTTCTGGTTGCATGATTTCTTAACGGACCACAGAGGCCCACAAGTAGGTCCGAAAAACCAAAAACTACTGTAAGTTAGTGGAGGCTTAGCGATTGAATTCAGTGTTGAAGTGATCTTCAGAAGGCTGAGGAACAGCAGTTCATAAACGTGGTTAACGTGAAAAGATAGACTGAGAACCTCCGATGGAAACTACTTCAAGCATATTTTGCCATACCCTAACTTTATTTTTATCTTTTTAAACCTTCTAACTACATATAAATTATCCTTAAAGCCCTTCCTTACCTGGTGGTACTCTTTAATTGTATTCTGGCTGCCGCCAGGTGATTCTATTCACGCCTGTGACATCCTCTTGGTAACAGGCGAGTTCGAGACTCTCGATTTATACCCTTTGTACTGAGTGCCATTCCTCTTTGTATTTAGCCTCTCTACAATCTCTCTTATTATTCTTTTTAAAAATCCTCTTGGTAGTGAAAGAGTTATAGCCTTCAAATGTGTCACACTTTACACATTTTACTCTGACGAAAAACCAAACGATTTTATTCACTTGTGGGTGAAACCCACACCTCGTTGACACTGTAACGTAATAATGTAGGAGACTGCAAGAAACCCTAAGGCCTACACTAGGCAGTTCCATGTCCATTACTACCAATCACCCCCGCATCCATAAAGTTATCTCGCCTTCTCTTTAAAACAACCGATAGTTTCAGCGCTCACTACATAGTAACAAAGTCTATCGTCAACCATCAACCCTCGGGCCGCCAACACTTGGCTGAATGGAATTGCTTGGCGTACATTCTGCCTGAGATCAATACGGGCGTGTGCCAAATGGGCGGTGTGGGCGTATTCTATAGCAGACCTCTGGCTATACAGCGTCCACCATGGGTCTGACCAGCCAACTCCGTTTGCTGCTGCGGCGGCGGCGTCGTAGTCGTTCCCTGTGCACCTTAGTGGAGATAGTACGGCGGTCTGCTGCTCGGGGGGGAATCGATAGGGAGGCTCTTTGGCAACAGAGCCCAACCCCGCGTGACCTCACCGCATCCCCTAGGGGCCGCGGGGCTGTAGGGGGAACGGAATAGGAATGGAACGAGAGGAAGGGGGGTGGGTGGGTGGGTGAGGGGAGAGGCACAAGGGGGAGGAGGAGGAGGAGGAGGAGGAGGAGGAGGGGAGATGAAGGGTGAAGGAAAAAAAGAGATATCGGTGTATGTGTGTGGGGGGGGACGGGAAAGGGGAGAAGCAAAGAGGTGTGGTTAGGGGTGAAGTTAAAAAGGGAGATAGGGAGGGAGGAGGAAGTAGGAGGAAGGAAGGGAGGTAGGGAGGGAAGGAAGGAAGGAGAGCAGGAAGGAAGGAGGGAGGGAGGGAGGGAGGGAAGGAGGGAAAAGGAAGAAGCTAGAAACAGAGGAAGGGAAGAAAGGACAAAAGGAGGGAAGAAGGGAAAAGGGAAAGAGGGAGGGAGGGAGGGAGGAAGGGAGGTAAAGAGGGGGGAAGATTGGGAGGAAGGAAGGAGGGAGGGAAGAGGGGAAGCATGTAAGGAAGGAGGAAAAGAAGGACGGAGGAAGGGATGGAGAGAGGGAGGGAAGGAGGGAGAGAAGGAGGGAGGTAAGAAGGAAGGGAAGTAAGGAAAGAGGAAAGAGAGAAGAGAGGAGTGAAGAAAAAAGAAAAGGTGGAGGGAGGGAGGA
>NC_134790.1:12755456-12760456 GCF_046742065.1 Oratosquilla oratoria
TGAACACAAAGATAGTGATGGGAAAAATACACAGAAGAGAAAAGAAGCACAACATTAGAATACAGAAACAAAATCTTCTTTGGTCATTATATTTTGGTGAAAATATATTAATAAACAAAAACCAATGTCAAACTAAAATTCTAAAAAAAAAAAAAAAAAAAAAATCATTGGAATCTGAGACAAACTATATTATATTTTGGGGAAAATAAATTAGTAAACAAAAACCAGTCAAATTAAAATTAAAAAAAAAAAAGAAAAAAAAAAATCATTGGAATCTGAGACAAACTATTCTTTGATTTTTGTATTTTTTCGCCGTAAGTGAAAAAGGAGGAAAAGACAGATGACGAGAACAATAAAAAAAACTTGATAAACGAGAAATGGAGGAATGTGGAAAACTGAGCAAAACACACCAAAGTCCTGTGAAGGATCAAGAAGAAGAGTATTCGACAAAAGAAAACGAGAAAGAAAAGAAAATGGGAAAAGAGAGAGAGAGAGACCCGACAGAAAGAGAAGAAGGTGGGGAGTAAGGAAACTGTCCGTTTTCTACTTCCCCGTAATAATATGCAAACGACTCCCAGCCAAGCTTGGAGTCGTAAAGACTGACACGCGCCTGCTCGCACTCCCTCAGGCAGAACTCCTCCACATGGAAGTCCTCATCTGACACTCTTCCCAAAGACACTCCTTCTTACGAAGTTTCTGGGAGATGTCTCAAAGTCTTCTTCGTCAAACTCTTCTTCAGGAACTCTTTCATGGCTCTTGTAAAACGTTCCCATAAGCATCTTGCTCTTGGTACTCTTTATTTTCATGTTGGTGCTCTCTCTCTTCATCTTAGTACTCTCTTTTTAATCCTAAGTACATAGGATAGGGGCTGCAACCTGCACACTAACACCACTGAAGCGTCCAACCTTGGTATGTGGTCTTATTACCCTTCGGGGTACCCAATGGCCAATACTAAAGGTAATTTTCTTACCTTCTTCGTCAAACTCTCTTTCATGGCACTCCCATCTAACTCTCTTGCTCTCACTCTCGATACTCTTTCTCTCGATCTTTGTACTCTTTCTCTTCCTCTTCAATTTCTTCCTTCAAGAGTCCAGACTCTAAGTGCTCTTTTTTCACCTTCGTCAAACTCTTCTTCAGGTAACAATAAGCTCTTGGTACTTCTTCCTTTGATCTTGGCAATCTTTCTTCTTATCTTGAAAATCTTTTTCGGGTCCAAAGATTCCGTGGTTCTCAACCTGACGTCCATGAATCCCTATGGAACCGCGGAGTTACACAATAGGGGCAACAGTCTAACAAATAATGATATTTCGTGAATGTCTACTGATTCTATTCGGTGTTAAAGTGATCTCTAGGAGGCTAAAAAACAGCAGCACATAACTACGGGGTATGTGGGAAAGAGGGTTGAGAACCCGTGCCCTAAGTATTTATTTATTTATTTATTTTGTTTTTAATTGACCCCTAAGCGCGTTTTCTTTTGGTCTTGGCTGTCTTCCCTTTTGGCCCTCCTTGGCACAATCGTCTAACGTAAGACAAACCGAAAAAAAAAAAAAAATCTTAATAAATGGAGCGACACTTCTCTTTGGAGACATTTTTCACAAATACGCTTTACCAATATCAAGCACCAAAACCAAATATATATATATATATATATATATATATATATATATATATATATATATATATATATATATATATATATGTATATATATATATATTTACGCTAGATATGAAGCAACACTTTCAAATACACTCTACAGATCTATAAACTATCTACATACAATGCGATAAGCCTAAAGAGAGTAAAGACAAACTTAAGCCCTCAATTAGCGAATTATAGAAAAGCATATGATTCCAACTAGCGGGTTGGTAGTGTAATCAATTGCGTGATGTTATCGTATCTTCTTAGTCGAGGGTTCGAGTCCCGCACTATCTCCAATTCTCTGCAGCGACTGTGACCTGTCCAAACAGTTCAAGAGCACTGGGTAAAGGTGACCGTTTCGACAGTAGATAAGCGTCTCCTGGCGTAGGCCCCATCACTGGAATTTAACAGCTCATGGACAGTATGGATACGAGTTGATAAACAGATGACCTTCGGGCAAGTTAGGAAAGTTTAAAATGAATGAAATACTCACATTCAATTCCCAACTTCCAGAAGACTCGCTGAACCTCTTATAGTGTGAGAATGTTACCAAGACAGGAAACATCAATATACTACTAGTTAGCAGTGCTAAGGAATCTGGCCTAAAACTTAAGGACAATGTCCTAGCAGCTGTTTGATAGGTAATACACAATCTACGGACAAGCTACAACGCATTTAAGCAAGGTGAAGGTTATTGAATTTGTGATAACATTTCTTTCTTTTCCTCAAGCAACTTTTGTTCCTAAAAATAATTTTTTTTTGTAATAAATGAGAGAATATGGAATCACATAAATGCCATATATATATAATTTCCTAATTCCCTCTAATTTTATTTATTTGCCTCATGATCAATATCTTGTCGTTACATCATCTATCTTATCAGAAACTATCTTTTTTTCAATAAAACCTTTGATCTTAGTGATCTTTATGTGATCTATTATTACGTCAAAGCTACGAAACAGATGCTAGACGTTCCCAATATCACCGCAAGTGGAGTAGACAAAGTTAGTTACTTTGTCTTGATTAAGACCAAAAAATACCTGAATAAGCTTGATAATCTTCTGAATGACACATCCAAGTTTTAGCACATCACTCACAACTCGAGTGACGAACTGAGGAAGATTAACAACGTGATTGACGCTGTCAGTACAAAGAGGGGAAGTGTGAAGTTCTCTTGACTTCAATGAGGACTTCGTCCTTGTGTATTCCTATGGTGACGTTAATTAAAACATACAAACCAGGCAATACACTGATAACTGATAAACCACATATTTGCACCTTCTTATGTTTTAGCTAAAGAACTGGACGATTTGTTTAAGTTGTATGTCTCAAGCAAGTGGAGCTCTAAGTCTGGGATTCTTTGCTTCATGCTCCGCAGATGGTATCACCGCTTCACTTGATGTCGATTCTTTATTTACAAATATTCCCATACATACAGTACAGCTAACTACATTTTGGATACAATGTACAAATATGCTCACTTCTAGATCTCCCTAAAGACCTATTAGATGTTGTTATTGTGCACATATAACAGGCATGTTTTCAGAGTTATTATGGAAAGGTATAGAATAGTGATGGGACGATTCCAAAAAATACCTAACGATTCCGATACAAGTCCCGATACTGCTCCGAACTTCCGATTCCGATATGAGTCCAATACCGATACTTGCAATTATTATAATTCGTTGTTATTTTCAGGTCCTGCAGTTGGTTTGGGAAACAAACACTCCATGAACAAAGTACATTTATCAATAATTTTCCTGGCTGGAAGTTTAGAGCAGTACCGAGACTCGAATAAGAATCGTTAAACATTTTGGTATCGTCCAATCGCTAGTATAAAATGAGGTCAACGAAGTGGCAATGAGTTCTCCCGAAATGGTTCTTCTTGCCAATTTGTTCACGTGGACAACAAGTTACCAAATCTTTAAGGAGGATCGTAAACCTCCGGTTTTTTTTTTTTTTTTTTTTTTTTTTTTTTTTTTTTTGTCAGGATAGTAAATGGAGAACAATTGGAAACACTTTGTCAGAGGTTAGCGAACGCATCCAGACGGCAGTTTAATGTTCTGCAGAATATAAAAGATGATTTATCCTATTTGGATATCTTTATGAAACAGAATTGGGAGTGCCTTCATCCGGAATTGCTCAATAAAAGATCTAGTACAACCTTTTGATTAAGTGGTACAAGTGAATGTCTCCAAAGAAATATTTCTGTACATTTTTATATCAATGGTACTCGGCACAGCAGCCCCTGGACATCTGTTTATAAGATATCTGGAGGAGTTTTTTTATGTACTAGTGAAAACGATTTTCTAATATTCACATAGCTATTCGCGGAACCTTGAACACATGGTACCAGCAATGCCAACCCCTCGAAGAGAACTCCAGACAATATAAGTGAAGACGATCCTCGCCAAGTGTGACTTGTGTACAAACAACAAAAACGCATTACAAATTGGCCAATGACGGTAAACCAGAAGGTTGCCCTCAACATATATCACCAAAAAAAAAGAAAGAAAAAAAAAGTGGTTTGATCATGAAAAGATTCTGCTTCCCAAGACCACAGACACTTCAGAGGAGTTATGTCATGTATGATTACACTTGAAGCCTATGGACCTGTAGTGCATCCCTATGCAATCCATACATCGTTAACGAAACTCAAGACACAAGAGGTTACACATCTGAAAGGAGCATTATACCACTATCACTAAAAGTCTACTCGAGGGAGAAAAAAAAATAAAATAAAATAAAACAAATAAATAGATAATAATAATATTAATAATTAATAATAATAATTAATAATAGTAATATTATTATCATCATTATTATTATTGTTATTATTACTATTATTATTCTTATCATTATCAGTTATTATTATTATTATTGTTATTACTGTTATTATTATCATTACTATTATCATTATTATAATTTTCTATTATTATTATTACTTTTTTCAACCAATGGATGATCAACAGAAGCAATATACGCAGAGTGAACAAATCCTTACCATGAACCTCAAAGAAATCTATTTACAGGTTTTGCCCAACATGAGATCTGTCACCCAAAATTCTGTTTCAGAAAATATAATTTCTGGAACCAATAGATGATCAACAGAGGTTCCCAATACCAGAGGCAATATGCAAAGTGAGAACAAATCCTTGCCATGAATCTCCAGAATATCAATTTAATTTTTTGGTCCAATATGAGACCTGTCACAGCAAATACCAAATCACAAACTAACCCAGAAGACCAACACTCTTAAGGGTTCTCTCCGTCCATACACATATTATTCATTCATTTATTTATTCATTTATTTATTTATTTATCTATTTATTTATCTATTTTTTATCTTTCCTTAACATAT
>NC_134790.1:12765456-12787956 GCF_046742065.1 Oratosquilla oratoria
GTCGGGTAGATGAACTCCGTTTGTTTGATGAGCGTGGAAGGGATATCAATTAATATTCACTTCAGAAATGATGTTAATTATATCCTTAGTGAGGATTTTATTCAGGTGAGGGAAACCTCGATTACAGTTAAAAAAAAAATAATAATAATAATTATATATATATATATATATATATATATTTATATATATATATATATATATATATATATATATATATATATATATATATATCATACATATGTTAAATCAACCCTTTAGCTAAGTTTGGTCACTTTAGGCGTTTATCTTAGTTGTCGTTATTTGTATAAAAAAAATCCTTTCGGAAATGTACGAAATGCAGCTAACATTTAGACTCTGCTGAGAATCGGAGAGGAGTGTGGGATTCGAACCCACGACTAAGTTAACGCGAGACCAGTCAGAACGCAAGGGAAATCATCACACGGTGACATAAACAACGAATGAATAAGCAAATTGAAGGGAATAATTTCACGAGGTTTAATTTTGATGATTAAGGTTTAAGGCCTCTACCAAGGGAGGTACCAGAGGCATGGATAGAATAGCCTGGCGGAATTAAGAATTAAACGGAAAAAGGACCACTCGACACGTAAGGTTTGTCTTGAAGACTGCCCGAACTCTTTATGGATACACCAAAAGAAGAAAAATATTACCTATTTCTTTGTTTACCTTATCTTATCTATTTTCATTTTATGTACTTATTATTCATTTACCTAATTATTCACTTGATCCTTCATTTATTTATTCATTTGTTTATCTATTCATTTATTCATTTATGTATTTATTTTTGTTTATTTTATTATTTATTCATCAATCTGTTTATTTATTTACTTATTCATTTATCTATTGTGAATTAAGAGCAATAATAAACAAATCTACTCAAGCTCACTCGGTTCGTAGAATTACATCTCTTAACGACCATCCAAGACCTCATCTAGTCTTCTTCCGAATATTGAAAGACACCAAACATTCGGTACTTCTGTGTACTGGGATGTGATGTCCGGTAGATTCAATAAATCCTGTAGTCAATCTGCCTACTAGAAACTCGCTAGTATCCATCCTAGAACTGACTTTTCTAGATAGGCATCAAAGTGTGCGCTAGTAGCGTCACCGGAAGTGTGATGATCTTGTATTCGCTTAGCTGTGGGTTCGAGTCTCGCACTCCTCTCCAATTTTCAGCAGAGGCTGTTAGTTACCTGCCCGGAGCCTTTACATGGCTAGGTGCCGCCCATGGGCAGTTCTCAGTGATGTCCCTTCCCACCTCCATCTCTCCTTACTGCCTATTTTACCTATTGGCTTGCGAGATAATTAAACATATTTTAAAATCTGTATTTAATGTCCCTATTGCATAAAGGATATGGGAAAATATCTAATATTTTGTTGATTCTAAAATAGAAATCTTCGATTACGGTAAAATATTCAGGGCTTCTTTGACCTCTTTTTTTATTGTTACTATTTTTTCAGCCTTGTGGACGCTAAGTCAAGGCTAGAAATATAGTCCCCACCTTAAAGTGCCCCCTGGGGGGGCGTATGTCCCCCACCCCCGTACGTAAGGGCCCTGTACCTGCCCCCAATAGTCCTTAAAACGCATATGGCAAAAGTGACGGTTTCGGCCGCAGCTACTCAGCGTCTCCTGGCGTAGGCTCCTCACCTTCCATTAAAGGTTGACGATTTTCTGTCTTGCTCCAGTATACAATATGACTTTTTTTTCTTTCTTTTTTTTTTTTTTAGTTTCATTCCATGGAGGATGGTGGCTAATTATGGTCTTGGGATGTTTTGGAAGAACCCAACATTCTTCTCCACTTCCTGGGCTAATAGGCCATTAGGAAAAATGTCGTCAAAATCAGCAACTGCTTATTAAGTTGGAGACCTCACGGATTGAGGAAGAATATTCCTAATGCTTGCTTTTTATAACATTAATATTACTTATTCATTTAATTATCTATTCATTTATTCAGTTATTTATTAATGCTGTTTCCCATTTTCGCAGTCATATATCTATCCACAATCTATTTATTTTTTTCTGTTTTCCGTTATTTTTCATTTTTTCTGATTAACTCGGTGTTCATGAAACACTTCGAAGCTGATTGAAATCGTCTGACAAAAGCAAAACCAAAATTACTTAAAGAAGTAAAATTCGATGTAAAACTCTAAACACAGTAAAACGTCTTTACTAAATCGCCTTAGAAATTCCCTAAAAATCCATAAAAAAAAGAAAAGACAACAAATAAACAAACGGATATATAAAATAAATTGCGTTGACCAAAAAAAAAAAAAAAGAAAAAAAAGAAAAAAATCCTAAACACGTTTTCTAAAGATAAGACATATCTTGACACTGAACTGAGTCCTCTTCTCATTTTCTTTACCCAAAGACGACCCATGGCTACTGTGTAATAGGGGTCACGTGGTCAGAGTATGGGTCCTGAATGGGGAAATGGGGAAATGGGGATGAATGGCGGAATGGGGGAAGACCCTTTGACGTGTGGAGAGACGTAAAATTCACCCAGTGGGAGCCACAAAGATAAATAAAAAGGTCTTCTTGGCGACAAAATCTTCACAGTAAAAAGAGAAAATTATGATTCTTGGTGCATTCATGAATAGATATTAGTTTGCTGTAAAACAAAAACATCATATGATCACATAAGGTCTGCTATAGACATGAATAATAAATTATTTTGGAATAAAAAAAAAGAAATAAAGGGAGAGAAAGAGAGAGAGAGAGAGAGAGAGAGAGAGAGAGAGAGAGAGAGAGAGAGAGAGAGAGAGAGAGAGAGAGAGAGAGAGAGAAATCTTGGTGTTCCCATGCATAGACATAAGACTGGCAACAAAGCCAAATTAACAAAAGAGAGAGAGAGAGAGAGAGAGAGAGAGAGAGAGAGAGAGAGAAGTCTTGATGTTCCCATACATAGACATAAGACTGGCAACAAAGTCATGTTGGCCAAGACAGAGAGAGAGAGAGAGAGAGAGAGAGAGAGAGAGAGAGAGAGAGAGAGAGAGAGAGAGAGAGAGAGAGAGAGAGAGAGAGAGAGAGAGAGAGAGAGAGAGAGAGAGAGAGAGAGAGAGAGAGAGAGAGAGAAATCTTGATGTTCCCATGCATAGACACAAGACTGGCAACAGAGTCAAATTAATTAAAAAAAAAAAAATGAATATTACATCCGAAGGAGACACCGAGGAGACTGATTGATAATAAGAAATTCATCAAATCGATAGTATCATAAGCATAATGAGGCCGGCGGACCTATGAATATTGAATAATTCAACGAAAACTTCAAAGCAAAAACCGAAAATTATGATTCCTGGTGCATTAATGAACTCATATTAGTTTGCTGTAAAATTAGTCCTCAGCGTTATGAGCATAAGTATACATACATAAAAGCATACATGTATTCATACATGTATACATGAATATGTACATACATACATACATACATTCATGCATACATATATATATACATATACATCCATGTATATATGTATGTGCACGTATGCAGGGATATAAAAATGGCTGCAGGTATATGTGCATGTATGTGCACATGTATGTATGCATGTATGTATGCAAGTATGTATGCATGCATGTATGTATGTATGCATATATGTATGTATATACGTGTGTATGAATGAATATGTGTACAAATGTGAATATTTATGTACGTATAGTGTATACATATATGTATGTATGCATGTATATGTACATGTATGTATATATGTATGTATGTATGAATGTATGTGTATAGGTACGTATATATGCAAATGTACGTATTTATGCATGAATGAATGAATGTATATATATATATATATATATATATATATATATATATATATATATATATATATATATATATATATATATACATATATATATATATATGTATGTACATACGCCCGTGTGCATGTCTACGTAATGCCAGAAGTCTTTTCGAGTCGAGACTTGGCTGGAAGCAAATTACACGTCTTGCTCTTGTGAGCCGAACAAATGTGACACGTCCACCAATTGATGAAAACAAAAGCTTCCCTCATCTGGGGTTGAGTGACGCTGATTTCCATGACTGTGATATATTGCACAAGCAGCCCAGTGGCCTTCGTCGCAAGGCGCTGTTTTATTTGGTGATGTTTAATGATATACGCGAAGATGGGTATGCCATGCGTACATACACGCAAACTCACATATGGAGACATTATATATATATATATATATATATATATATATATATATATATATATATATATATATATATATATATATTTATATATATATATGGATCAATCGATAGGTATTGATGTCCCGTATCTACTCACCATTGGAACTGTAATACCCTCATAAACAACACGGGTAGGTTGATGACCCTCATTGATGAAGAAAGATATATCTATATCTATGAATATAAAAACATAAAATAGTGTAGTACAAGAGCAAGTATATATATATATATATATATATATATATATATATATATATATATATATATATATATATATATATATATGTATAAACATTGTCTTAACATGTTATTTCTTTGGTCTGTATTGATGCGCAATTAGATTTTATTTGTATCTGCAGAAGCCCTCGAAATTACATCCGTTCTTCCGCGTTGTTCTTGAGTTCGTGTTAGACAACGCATGCTTGCTTGAGTATGACAAATTCAGGGTGAGTTTCGGGGGGTCCGGACCCGCGGTTAGGGTGCGTGACGACCATAGGGCGTGTTCGGGCGTGTCCGGTTGCGCCGCTCCTGGTTCATTGATGCGGTGCTCATCCCCTTGACATTTCCGGCGCCAGACCCCAGCGAGCAAGTAATAACCGGGTTCTGGTTATGTCCCTGTGCCGGTAATTCGTGGAAGATGGGTTGCCGAGTGGTCGTACCTCGGCGCCAGTTCGGTGGCTCACGGTTATTAGCGTCGAAGAGGAGGAAGGGAAGGGGCGAGCTGTCGGTGGTGTATTCCGTACGGGGGCAGGTGCCGAACTCGGTGTGACAAAGAAAACGTGAAGGTCGGAACAAGACATTGTCTATGGTAAGAGGTTTTCGAAGTGAGGATGATCTCATACCATGTAGCTACCTTTGCCCTACCTGCTCGGACTTCCGAGATAAGTACAAGTCATCGGGAACTGTTGGATTCGACCGTGGGTCTGTGTTGTGCGAAACACGGCAGAAACCAAACAGCTACTGAACACATACCTGGCTATACTACCTTAGAACTTAGTTTTTCGAGGGGTGATATGTACGAGTATATATGATCTGGTACCTACTACCATCTTGAGAACTGTAAATTGTCACTGTTAACTTGGTGAAGAGTGGCTTTATAACTGAAGTTAACAAAGTGAAGGTCTTAAAGACCATATTCTCGAAACTTTTACCCGTTCACTTTCGCCTGGCTCAGTGGGTGAAAGGTTTAAAAGTACAGCTGTTTAACCTCATCGGCAGCTTCTGATCGCTTCCTCTGGCGAAGCTGCTGTGGATGACTGACTACCTTACCTATACACCTTACATGAAGCTGTTATAGAACGCTCTGACACAATATGTCGTGGCCATATTTTCAAACCTTTAGTCTTCCCTCGTGAACGATTTCTAACATAAGAAAGTAAAATATTACCTGATTTTCAAATTAAATCTACCTGGCTTACTGGGTTGTCTATAAGATGTATTGGTTATTTTCATAAATATAGCCAATGGGATTAGTATTTTTGTTTTTCTAATGGCAGCAGGCGTTTGGCCAAATTTGGCGAAACGTTTCAAAAGTACGGCCCTTTGTCTTCTTGTCCTTAGCCATGGCTACTATCTGATTCCAGTTCACAGCCGTTGCTGCCGAGTGTCTAGCTTGATGACACTTAAAACTCCTTCACTGTTTCCAATTCCCGAAGTTTCAGCGTGTTTATAAACACCTGTCCACTGGTGGCGTAATCGGAAGCCTGCTGGTCTCGCACTCTCTTAATTGTGGGTTCGAGTCCCGCAACACCCCTCCCTTTCCCAACTGTGACTGTTACCTGTCCCAACAGTCCAAGCGAATAGGGCAGAAGTGACGGTTTCGGCGCAGCTACTCAGCGCCTCCTGGCGTAGGCTCCTCACCTTCTTCTAAGCACCACAATACCAACTAAGTCTTGTCACTAGATTATCAAATATAGATTTGATCAACTTTGAATCTGGATGATAAACCGGTAATTTGGCAACAATCTAGAACTCTGAGACTTCAGTTTTAACTAAAAACAGTTAATGGGAAATGGGAATTTTAATAACTAGATTTCGCTTATTGTATTCTAGATTTCCCTAAGAACATTTTGACAATGGGTCTAGCATTAAGTCTAATTTCTCTTAGCTCGTCATTTAGGTTCTTTCTATATGATGCAAATGCAATTTGACATTTGGAGATTCGTAAAAGAAAAGAAAGAAAACGAAGACTGTAACCTAAGTCATTTGTAGTCAAGCGAACTCATAACAGTTGACGGAAATGTGCCCAGTGTGACACGACCTCTTCTCTTCGCACTTCGGTTCTCGAACTCAGACTTCGAGAGCTCCTGGTCACGGCGGTCAAAGTCGCCGACTTCCGGAGACCCTAACAGAAGCGGCGCCTCGCCTCTGAAGGGTCCCGGGTCCACCGGAAAATGCCGGACATCAATTACACCGCGGACCGCAAGGCCCACCGGAAAATACCGGACACTTCACATCAATAACCGTGGAAACGTAAAGGGAGAGCGCGAGGGTTCCTGCGTGCTTAGGAGGGACTCCTTGAAATTAAAACCGCTCGCTGTTTGTTCCAATGTGCCGGATTGAATGGGAGAGGTCCAATTAGCCACAATTACAGTTGCAGACATCTGACCAATTATTCATAGTTTTTGTTTTCCCATTACATCGTGAAACAACCGCAAGAACTCTCAAGACAAGATTCTCTTCTCTTGTCTTCTGTTTCGACGATTACCGTAGATACTAACTCTTCAATTAACGATGGTTTATTAGAAATTTATTGGCGAGGTCTTTTCATGGGACGCTCGTGTATTAAACCATTCACGTGATAATAGCTTCCTTCTGAAAGACCAGGATTTTGTTAATCGCTTGCTGGGCCTGAAATTGGCTAAAAATAGGGAGGGACCAAATGTGATCGGTTTATATTGCAAACTACATGCATGTTATACTCAATTTATTCATCACAGCCTCTTGTCTAACCCAAAGGGCTATGAACCACGGGGGTGAATAGAATACCTTGACGGCAGTTTCGGCTAAAAGGAAAGGTATCACCCAGTATGGAAGGGGGTAAGATGAGACAGAAGTTCCTTTGCTACTGAAAGGTACGCATGGAGAAGAATAGAATACTCAGCCGGCGGAGGGAGTAATTGGAAAGGTGCCACCCGGAACGGAAGGGGTTATGGGCGCGTGGTAGTCGTTCTTTCCTCTTCACCCAGGAGCTGAGGCCACCCAGGGTCGTCCTGGGCGACTCCTGGGCTTCCGAAGAGGCCACCCACGCTATGCCTCTTCCTCGAGTAAAGCGTGAGTGTAGACCACCCACAGAAGGTATGGTCGTTTGTACGGAGGTTTCAGTTCTTTGCACGCCGAAGGAATATCACTACTGTGAGGTACGTCTGCCTTGGTTGGCTTCCAAGATGGAGTCATTTTGTACAAGATTCTAAAACACCATCATATTTTATTCAGCTGTAGGAAATCGTTTCAGTGACTCCCCCCAAAAAAGAAGGAAAGAAACTTAGTCTTAGTTGATTCGGTAGAACTTATTAATTTAGTGGAGAATAGAACCGTTTTGCAAAAATGTTTTTTTGGGTACTGTAGGACAGTGGAATTCAGTTATGGAAAATTATTCTTTTGTTTTCAGTGAGGCTTCGTTGTCGGGTTATGAGGTCGGAGCTCACTATGCTTAGGCCCATTGGGTTGGCACGGGTTGGCAATGACTCAAAACCGTAGCTCCTCAAAAAAAAAAAAAAAAAAAAAAAATCAGGATCTCGAGGTAACAGTGATGATCGTCGCCAACGTCTCAGGGACTTAAATCACACCCTTACGGACCAGAGTCCCAAAGCATTCTTTTATGATTAGAGACTATTTCCCACTGTGAGCTGATGGCGTCGTCGGAAGCGTGCTGGTCTCGCATTCGCTTAGTTGTGGGTTCGAATCCCGCGTCCCTCTCCGATTCCCAAGAGTGACTATCACCTGTCTTAATAGTCCCTAAAGCGCATCATAGGACAGAGGTGACGGCTTCGGCCGTAGTTACTCAGCGCCTCCTGGCGTAGGCTCCTCACCTTCTTCATATTTCCCAATTAGAGATGAGCATTGATCTCTTTAAACTTCAGTAACTCCTTCTCCTTACTGCCCATATTAAACTTCACTTTTGCCACTTCTAGGAACTTCCTCAGAGAGATAATGCCTTCCCCCCCCAACTTCACTGGGATAGAATCGCTGGACGAAATACTAAATTACCAACTGAGGTAGTTCCTTTGTATGACAAACAGACAAGAAGTTAAGGATCACAATACTTTTCTTTCGGAGTCAAATCGTTTATGTCACAAATGCAGAAGACTCGCCTTTCAGAGCAAAAAACATAAATCAAAAACATTGTTCTGGTTTATATTAGATGATTATATTTGCACTGTAATAATAATAATGATGATAATGATAATGATAATGATAATGATAATGATAATAATAACAATAATAATAATAATAATAATAATAAGAAATAAAATAATAATAATAATAATAATAATAATAAAATAATAATAATAATAATAGTAATAATAACAATAGTAATAATAATGATAACAATAACAATAGTAATAACAATAATAATAATAATAATAACAATAATAATAATAATAACAATAATAATAACAATAATAATAATAATGCTGATAATAAAAATAATATCATTATTATTGTTATTATTATAACCATAATCGTTATGACAAACAATCTGTGACAATAAAATTGGTCAAATATCTTCAAATATTTTTTGAAACCTAAAAATAAATTGCCGGTGCTTTCTTAGACAATTACAAAATATTCTTTTTGATATCTCAAAGCATATTTAGCACAATAGCTTATCACAACTCTATATAATATTTAACAAACACGAGCAAAAAAAAAATCTATACACTGTTCTTTCGGATAAAAGCACTGTAATTTGATATAAACTTTCTCTTTTATGAAATACAGGAAAGAGAGTAAATGAAAAATTCTCTTTGCAGTGTAGAATCCTGTACTTGAAGTAATTGTTATGGACAGTAATTTACCAGCGCTTCTATCCATATATTTTATGTCTATATATATATCTATTAATCTATTCATATATCTATATAGTATTTTATATATATTTATTTATGTATTTTTTTTTTTCTATTTGCTTACTCCGTCCGGACGACGCGATTCCTGTGATTCCCCACATACCGAAAGAGATTAAATAAGCGAATGGGACAATATGGCGAAAACGTTGGGATGCATCGCAACGTTTCGGACATCACCCGAAACGTTGACGGGTACCAGGAACCGCGATTGAGCGAATAGATGTTCTACACAAATACGAAAATGTTCAAAGGTATATATCCTATATAGGGAATTTCCTAATCGATCAATTCTATATAATGTGTGTCTATGTGCGAAAATGGAAATAGCAAGAGATCTTGGGGGAGATTTTTTTTTTTTTTTTTTTTTTTTAACGGAATGGTACCCCTGGTCAAAGACATTAAAAAAGATCACACCAGCATTGAATTGGTCCCACTCACGAGTGGTTAACGAATGGGATAGGCTTGAAGTGGCGTCACACAAGGCTAGCATGCTACTTGCTTTCGCTACTTTGAGTAGAAACAACTTCGGTTACAATATTCAAGACTTCCGTAAGAACTTCTCAACAATGTGTCTAACATTCGTATTCTAGGGTTAACTTCTCTTAATTCGTCCTTCATCTTCTCACTAGATGACGCAAAAGTAATTTGACATTTGGAAAATTGAAAAACAAAAGATCGTAACCAAAGTCGTTTATACTCAAACGAAGCAGCAAAACCAAATAGCATGCTAGCGAGAAATGGCTAGTGTGCCGTCATATTTCGTAACCATGTAGTCAGCATTGAAACAATTGATTATTTTGAGAGAAGATGAGATAACTTTATGGACAGCTATGACAGAACTACCTAGTGTAGGCTTTATGGTCTCCTGCGGTCTCCTCCATTCTTACGTGTGTACGTCTCTAAACGTTAACATGCAAACGTTCGAACGTTACTTTGTTTGGCTTCATGTGTCGATTTAATCATAAAGGTCAGTAAACCCCTTCCCCCCCCAAACACGAGACTGTCTGATTAATCTTTTAAGCCTGAAATATCTGACCTTTAGTGGGCGTATAACGCCTACCAGCTCATATGCATGATCTTGTGCTTGAAAACAGCATTAAAGGCATCATCCCTTTCAGATTATAAATTTCGCGGCTGTATCACAAGCGTTATCCTCCCCGTAAGGACCAAAATTAAATCCCACCAAAAATATGGGTCGTTCCCATGTAGTGGAAGATTATGTAGCGATCGACAAGCGTGGACAAAATAGATGAAATATTTCTCTTTACGAAAATGTCAGATTTTTTTTTTCGATTTTTGTTTTCTATTGTGAGGAAAATACCATAACGAGAATTTCTTTAGGAAAATGCCAGCGGAGATTTTATTCTGTTTTTGATTTTTTTTTTGTCTAATATGAAGATAATACAATCAACAGAATACGTGTATTCCGTGATCGTAGTTAACTGATCGTCTGCTTGCTGGTGCTCTGCCCCCAAACGTCGTCGTTGTTAGGAAACAAGCGAGACGACTGATTCTCAACCTTATTCACCTTAAAGAATTCTCAACATTCACGAAAAGATATATATATATATGTGAATAAAAGAAAATAATAATAATGATAATAATAATTATAAGATGTTGATGAAGAGAAACCCTTTGCTTAAAACAAAATCTGACAACCATATTTTATATTTCTTCTGCCAAGACAGAGTGATGGAAGTTTTATTTTCATATTCAGGTTCCTCACATTATAAAGAAATGTATAATTTGTAAGGTCAGGTCACCCCCGCTCCCAAATTCTTGTCATGGCTCCCTTGTGGGGGGGGTGGGGGGTGCAGCGGCTCCCAGATTGAAAAACACTAAGCCAGACAGAGGTCCTTACCCTTTCTTGAACACTCTTACGCTGGTATTCTAAAAAAAAAGAAAAAAAAAAAAAAAAAAAAAAAAAAAAAATAGAAAAAAAAATTACGGTGGTATTCTTAAAAACTTATATACATTTTTCCCTTCCAAGGATTTTGTATAAGATTAATATAAGGAAAGATTTTTTTTTTTAAGAATACCACCGTTAAGTCCCCGTCACACATTCAAGATTCTCGTCAAATGTTGTGACTCTGAAATGCTGGAAGACGACTTTGCTTAAAATATTCTAGACTTCACTAAGTCTACAATTCAGCAATGTGTCTAATAACAGTCTAGGTTTAACCTATCTTAGTTCGTCATTCAGCTTCTCAATACATGGCGCAAAGATGATTTGACATTTGGAGATTCGAAAAAGAAAATATTGTAGCCTAAGTCGTTTCTGCTCAAACGAACACACTTGAGTCATGTAGGTGTGACATTAGGACTCAAGTTGGTCATCTATATTATCCCGGGTCATTTGTCCCCAATTTGTCTCCCCCGGACTACTTTTGGACTTTGTAGACCAGAGATTCTTAACCTTTTTTCTCCAATTCCCCACTTTTTAGTGAGCCAACTCTCCATTTCCCACCACAGCATCGGTCTTTGACAAATTCGATTTTAACCCATGCAGTGTTGACATTTCTAACACCAGAAACAAACAAAAAGAAACAAAAACACATCGATTAAAAAAAAAAAAAAAAAAAGACAGTGGTTCTTCTGTCCGACCGGTCATTCCCCACTTGGCAACTCCGCCATTCCCCACCAGTGGGGAATTCCCCACAGGTTAAGAACCACTGCTGTAGACCAGCGTTTCCCATCCTGGGGCCGCTGAAATCAATCACAGGGGGTGCTAGTAAGTGATGGACACAAAAATCACATTGATACACGTATCAATGATTACCCAGTTGTGCATATTTGACTTTTTCCATGCTATTTTATTTTTCTAAGGTGTCCTTATTTCTTCTACAAACAATATTGTCAAATTGTTTCAGTTCTAAGGAATCAAGAAAATAAATCATCAAGCAGTACACTTCACTTTCTTTTATCCTTCTGATAAGAAGACAAGTGTGCTGGACTGCTTAGACATGACAACAGGGGGTGCTATGGTCGGAAAAGGTTGGGAAACGCTGCTATAGATGGTCCAGAGAAGGTCCACTACATGTGGTAACCAAATAGAAACTGATTCATATATCTTCAATTTTATTGTGTTCGATTAATTCATCCTTACTCATAAAATAGACTGGTTCAAACTTGTTCTGTATGCTCAACTTTTTACTCAAATAAATGGAGTGGTTTACAATACTTTTATAATAGTCTGTAAGAAAAAATAAAGTATACTTACTTTATCCTTACACATAAAATCGACTGGAAATTTTTTTTTGTGTATGATTAACATTTTACTATAAAAATGGATAAAAAATAAAATAATGGAGGGAATGGTCGACAATATTTTCTAAATAGTCTGGTAGTAGACCATGGCCTGAAATGATCTAATAACTACTGAACTAGGAGCTTCCTCGTCAGTCCAGACTCACCTAGTAAGATAAATATGGTAGTGATAGTACACACTATTGACGTGGCAAAGAAAATAGTTTTAGATTCGTTATTCACTAAGAACTATCAAGAGGATAGTACGGTGTTGCAAAAATAATAGTAATGATAATGATAATATTATTAGAAAAAATATTCTTAGCACAACTGAAGTGCTTAATTCATATACGAGTTTTTCCTTTTTGCACAACGATCCGAGTTCCAAGTAAAACAAATAAAGAAAATTCATAAAGACAAAATGAAAATAGCCAGAGAAATCTAATTGGAGAATAAACATAATTAGGCAATGTAAATAAAACGATTGTTTTTAATCCAGACTTTTTTCATTATACGAAGAGATGGAGACCACACTGTTTAGTTCTCTGAGTTGATCAATACGAGTGTTGTGTACATTAGGTCCAAAATGCGGTATCATGAGCAGAGGTTTTGAAGTAATATTTTTTTTACCATCATTACTGATATAATTATCATTATTGTTATTATCATTATTATTATTATTATCATCGTTATCATAATTTTTATTATTTTATTACTATATTATCATTGTTATTATTATTATATTATTATTATTATATTATATTATTATTATTACTATCATAATGATTATTACCGACACATTCTGACAGGTTGTGATATGGTATGCTTTCCAAAGGAAAAGCATACCTGCGAAATTAGCCAGGAATAAACTCAGACTAGACTCCTGTGTTTCCTACTCCCACTTACGTCATCATAATAATAATTATTATTATTATTATTATTATTATTTTTATTATTATTATTATCATTATCATCATTGGCTACCTCACTTATAAAGGGGGAAAAGCCTTTTGGTATATACTCGTAGATAATTCAATTTTCTTTTTATCATCATTATTATGATCATTGTTGTTGTTATAATGATCATCGTCGTCGTCATCGTCATCATCATCATCATATAAACAGCTTGGACAATAGGATTAATAGTGATGTTAGTAGTTTTGCGACGACACTAAAATAGGACACCACATTAGGTCTGGGGAAAACGCCGAGATTCTACAGGAAGATCTTAGCAAATTGTTTGAATGTTCGGAGAAAATAACAAATGGAATTCAATGACTCAAGGTGCAGTGTTTTAAACATAGGCTTAAACAACCTAGAAAACAGGTATATCTTAGATAACACCATTTAGGAGAATACGGAGCGTAAAAAAGACTTGGAGTGTTAGTGAGTCCTGACCTTAAACCCAGTAGGAACAGAGCTAACAGAACACCAGGATTTATTACTAGGGCGATAACAAACAAAAGTATAGATGTAGTTATTAAGCTCTATCTGGCTATAGTTACACTCATACTTGACTATGCGGTACAGTTTTGGTCTCCGTACTATAGAATGGATGTTAATTCACTAGAATCAGAACAGAGAAGAGTGACCAAAAAGATATATGGACTCAGAAATTTACCTTACGAAGACAAGCTTAGCCACCTTAACTTACACTCTCTGGAGAGACGAAGAGTGCGGGGTGATCTAACAGAGGTATTCACATAATCAAGGGCTTTAACAAGGACAAGGTCATCATATTAAGGCAGCAGGGCAGGACTCGTGGTAATGGGTTAAAATTGGATAAATTTAGGTTTAAGAAGGAAATGGACAACTGGTTTACCAAAAGAATGGTCAACGAATGGAATAGACTTAGTAACCATGTAGTGACCGCTGAAACTATTAGTTGTTTTAAAAGAAGGTTAGATAACTTAATGGATGAGGATGATAGGTGGTAATGGCCATGGAACTGCCTAGTGTAGGCCTTATAGTCTCTTAGTCTTCTTCATTCTTATGTTCTTGTTATCTTCATCATCACCATCATCGTTATTAACAACTAATTAGCTCGAAGAGTAGAAATACAAAAGAGGCAAGGAACGAAAGAAAATTACGAGTAGCAACTGAAGATCTGCTTCATCTCGGCCTACCTTCTACCAACATTATAGATTATCTTATCTGGTAACAGAAGAACATAAGAATGGAGGAGACTGCAAGAGACCATAAGTCCTACACTAGGTAGTTCCATGTCCCTTACCACCTGTTATCCCTATCCATAAAGTTATCTCAGTTCCTACCTATTTCTTTCTTAAATCTAAATTTGTCCAATTTATATTCAATACTACAAGTCCTGCAATACTGTCTTAATATGATGACCTTGCCTGCATCACCCTTGTTTAAGCCCTTGATCCATTTGAATACCTCTATTAGCTAACCCCGCACTCTTCGTCTTTACAGAAAGATTGGTCTTTCGGTCTCTCAGTGTTTGTTAACCTGTGACGTATTAGTAGTCTCAACTTTGAGTCTTGGATTCTGTTGGTCATAAGGAAGTGGTCACTGAAACTACCAACAGGTCAGAAGTTGTTGGACACTGAAATATGTACCGAGGCTTGTTTGTCTTTGAACGCTTAGCTCAGTGCGATTATCGTTCGACGATGATCGTCCATGGCTCATTGACGATCGCCAAACAATTGTCTACAGTAGACCAGTGGTTCTTAACCTTTTTACTACCACGCCCCCTCTAGGAACTGTTCTTTTCCTCCACGCCCCCCTTGCATCTATAGACCCCCCCTTGCAGGGAGGGGGGGGGTCAATACATTGGAAAATTTGTATGGCTGGGAGACTTTTGAAAATATAGTGACGACGATACTTCTGCATTATCTCATAAACTTACCTTTACATTACTGACCCATTTCTTCTCAAGAAAATAACATGTAACTGGTCAAATTTCTACTTTTCTTCTGAGCCTCGCGTGCCCCCCCTGAAAATCACTTACGCCTCCTTAGGGGGGGCGCGCCCCCCAGGTTAAGAATCACTGGTCTAGACCACTAATTCTTTGTTTTTTAATGGGGTTGTTTTGCTTTGATCTGCAAAGTAGGAGGCTGATCGTATTAACAAATATTGGTTGTTGTAGGTTAATGATTAGTCGCATTGAGACAAACGTACCCTTACTACGCTCGGTCAGGCAGGATGTACCAATGTCGAGAAAGCCCTCACTACGACCTGGATCCCGCCCGACTAAGGCTGATGTCACACGGGCGGTCTACCCGCCTGACCGCGGCGGGTGAGACGCATTTCCCCACTTGAAACCGCCGCGGCCAGCCCGCCTGGCTATGTCAGACGAGAGGTTTATACATAGGAATCAATATAAAGCGGTTCCGCGGCGGCTGACCCGCTTTGCACCCGCGGCGGCCAACCCGCTCGTCTGGCTAGGGCTTAAGTGCTTTGCTAAGTACGAATGTTGAAATACTGAGTTGCACTTTGCTCTCTTTAACCTGTGACCATCAAAACCCTTCTTTGGGACTCAGGCATGCAAGTCCGCCATGTCAAGGAGACTTCACGGTCCTTGTAGGACAAATGTACAATAGACAAGTTTTTGTGCAGTTGGACTTTAATCAACCTCCATTAACCCTTTTAACATGTATCTCTCCACGAATCCTAACATCTAATTGTCTTATGATGCTCCAAATATGTATGATAATTAGTTTATTATTAAAGTATTGCAGAAACGAACCAGGCTCTTGTAGTGCCTTCCGTTAATGGTAACATGAAAACTGTTGACGAACTTTAGAACCCAAATGTGTCCGGTCTACTTGGGCTTTGCCTGTTTAGCCCCGGTCAAACATTCAAGATTTTCGTCAAATGTTACGAATTTGAAAACCTGGGAGACGTCTTCGCCTACGGTATTCTCGACTTCCCTAAGTCTACAATTCAACAATGTGTCTAACAATCGCATAGGTTTAAATTACCTTAGCTCGTCGTTCAGCTTCTTCGTATACGACGCAAAGGTGACTTGACTTTTGGAGATTCGGAAAATTTAGATTTAAGAAGGAAATAGGCAAAAATTGGTTTACTAATAGGGTGGTCGATGTATGGAATGAACTTAGTAACCATGTAGTAAGCGCTGAAACTATCAATTGATTTAAAAAACGATTAGACAACTTTATGGATGGGGACGACAGGTGGTGATGGATTCGGAGCTGCATAGTGTAGGCCTTATGGTCTCTTGCAGTCTCCTTTATTCTTATGTTCTTATGAAAAGAAAAGATTAACCCAAGTCGTTTCTACCTTAACGAACTCACTTGAGACGTCCAGGGGGCTGTAGGTACTATTCCATAAAACGTAGTCTTGGTCTCTACCTGTGGACAAAGAGAAATCATGGTGTAACAATTATCATACCTTTGACAATTATTAAATAAACAGGAGTGACCAACTGTAGTTTCCTGTATTTTTCTACTACTAAACATATGAACAAATAAATGAGCAAATAAATTACTAAGAATAAATAAGTAAATAATTAAATATATAGAATAGATAAATAAAAATACACAAATGAAAATAAATGAAAAAGAGACAGATGAAATCATAAATAAATAAATAATTAGAAGAAATAAATAAATAAACAATAAACAAATAAACAAACAAATTTAATAACAAATATGTAATAAAGAAATAAATAAACGAATAAATAATAAACAATTAAATGAATAAACAAATAGAATGATAACAAATAAATAGAAGAAATAGCATAAATAAACAATAAACAAATAAATAAATAAAACAAATGCAATGAATAACAAATAATAAACAAACAAATAAACAAATAAATGAATAAACAAATGTAATGAATAACATAAATAAATAATAAACAAATAAACAAATGAATAAATAAGAATAGCCATAGCAAGAGAGGAGAACCGACTACATAATGCATTGTCAAGGTGAATATACTGTTGCTGCGTTGACTGCATTGCGTGCAACAATGCCAACAATTGCTGGCTCACAGACATCATATAAACAACAATTGAATGCACGTGCAAGGATATGTGTATACATATCCTTGATTTTTGCAATATTGTACTTACATATACTTACACATTCCTCTAAGTATACACAAACATACACAGACTAGCGACAGCTATTTCAATGATCTGAGTTCAAGTCCCACCCACCCCGGGCTAAAAAAAAAAAAAAAAAAAAAAAAATCAGTATTGCTGCACTGCCAGCCGGCACTCTAACTCTGGTGGGCAAATAGTTGTGTGTGTGTGTGTGTGTGTGTGTGTGTGTGTGTGTGTGTGTGTGTGTGTGTGTGTGTGTGTGTGTGTGTGTGTGTGTGTGTGTGTGTGTGTGTGTGTGTGTGTGTGTGTGTGTCAGGCCACTTCATTACCCATACATCGGGTCATATATGAACTCTGAGTTCTCATCCGGGAGAGTAATAGCTGTCGATCACAAGTTCACCACGTGATTGAGCCCGTGGTGACTCTCTCTCTCTCTCTCTCTAACACACACACACACACACACACACACACACACACACCAGCGTTCCTCTTTAACTAAATAAAATCGTCTGCTGTTAGCTCGAACAAAATCTCAGAAGTGTGACATGGGTAGTACTGGATCTGCAAACCTTTTTCTCTCACAAGTGACCTTATGACCTACCCCCTACCCCTCCCCCTAATACCCCAATCAGAAACTACTTTGTTCCATTTCTCTCTCTCAGACACTTTCCACAAGTTTCTCTCAAGTTCCCTTCAGCTTCTGCAAGATTATCTCAAGTGGACCTAAGATCACAGCGGACTTCACGACACCCTCCCTCCCCACATATCCTCCCTCCGGCGTCTCCTCTAACATACAGGAAAATCAGTCACCTGATTAAGAGCTGACTAATTAGAAAGGGGGCGAAATGTCCCTCACGTGTCGCCAGTTGGGCGAAGATGTCTTTGACGAAAGAGTCGTCGTAGGACATTAGACACCTTAGGCCAAAGGTTCTAGGTTTCAGGCTGTCCACCTCTCCTTTATTCCACGGGTCTGTCTTCCTGTCTGTCTATTTGGCTTGCTAACTGGCTGGCTCCCTTCCTGTCAGTTTGTCTGTCTATTTAGCTGGTTGGCTGGTTGTTTGTCTATTTGTCTGTATTTGGCTGATTGGCTGGTTGTTTGTCTATCTGTCTGTTTGTCTATTTGGCTTGCTAGCTGGCTGGCTGGCTGCCTTCCTGTCAGTCTGTCTATTTGGCTGGCTGGCTGGTTGTCTTCCTGTCTGTTCGTCTATCTGCCTGGTTGGATGGTTGTCTTCCTGTATGCCTGTTTTGGCAATCTGTCTGTCTGGCTGTCTATCTGTCTGTGTGCCTCTGCCTCAATGTGTGCCTGTGTCAGACTGTATGTCTGTCTATCTGTCTGTTGTCTGTATGTCTCTTTTTCCCTTTGCATTTTTTGCATCTGTGTCTGTCTTCTTCTCTGTCTGTCTGTCTGTCATCACTTTCATGTCTGTTTCTCCGTCGAACATACGCCACCGTGTATGCATGTCTGTCTGTATCAGGAAGAAGCATTCTGTTAGCCTTCAATGTACATATACTGTACATATACATACACACATACATATACGTATACATATACACATATACATACATACACACACACACACATATATATATATATATATATATATATATATACATACATACATATACATACACTCATACATATGTATAGACACATACATATACAAATAAACGTACAGTACATGTGTATGTATATGAATAAAGCTTTGTTAGTTAAAACAATACGCTTTCGTTTCATTCATCTTCCATTTATATAATCCAACAAAACTTGGAATAAATGAAAAATGGACGAACTGCATAACGTTTGCTTAACTTGTCTGTATCGCAGTAACTAATAATGATTTTCAATCCTTCACTTCCCGGAAATACTGATGAGAAAAGGAACCTCTGCATGTCTGGTAGCCATCTTAACGAAACCATTTCGTTGATTACATCTCAATCCATCTTTCCTGGGGCGCAGTGGTAGAGTTCCCAGCCGCCACTACGGCCGTCCGGGTTAGAATTCCTCGCCCAAGGATGAAGTAATTTCAGTATCGCTGCGATGCGGGTCGTTATTCCAACTCTTGTGGGTGGGGAGTTTTTTTTTGGGGGGGTGCGTGTAAGGTCACAGCATTACCCATAGATCGTTCATATAGGAGCTCTGACCTCTCTTCCGGGGAAGGAAATAGTTGTCGATCACGAGTCTAACACGTAATCCAAGACCACGGTGAACCACACACACACACACACATATATTCATATACACATTCACTCACTTATGTACACACACACAGTCACATATGTACATACACACAGGCACACACACATATATACGTACACACAAGGATTTGTGTGTCTGTATTTATGTGTGTGTAAGGTGTATTATCCATAGATCGGGCTATATATGGCCTCAGAACTCTCACATGTACAGACACACTATATATGTATATACACACACACAAACACACACACATGCACACATACACACACACACGCAAAGATTCATATCTACACACACACACACACACACACACGCACACATACACACACACACGCAAAGATTCATATCTACACACACACACATATATATATATATAACTATATATATATATACATATATATATACATATATATATATATATATATATATACACGTATACCAAAAGGTCCTTTCCCCCTTATAAATGGGGTGGCCCAGCCAAGGCATACCCACTGCCACACCCATTCACTGTTCCTTTTCATCTTAGCTCCTCGTGGACGAAGGGTCATCCCTGCCTCCCGCCCACTGCCAGGGTCAGAAGCAATGCAGCAAGACACAGCACATGTACAAGGACTCATCCACACAAACAACTGCACACAGGTAAGATGAGAATGTACAAAAGACGAGGCGTGGATTGCAGAAAAGAGAGGTGGAGGGGGGAAGGGGAGGAGGAGGGTGAGGGAGTGGAGGTGGAAACGAGAGGGAAGAGGAGAGGTGGAGGAGGGAAAGAGGAAGGGGAGAGGGGAGGAGGGGGATGGGAAGGGAAGAAGAGAAGTGGGAGGGGAAGTAGGAGGGGAAGGGAGAGGGGGGAAGGGGAAGGGAGAGGAGGGGGAGGGGAAGGGCGAGGAGAGTGGGGGTAGGGAAGAGGAGGAGGAGGGGAGGGGAGAGGGGAAAGGGGGATGAGGGGGAAGGGAGAGTGAGAAGGAAGGAGAGGAAGGAGAGGAGGGAAAGGAAGAGGGGAGGAAGAGGGGAGGAGGAGGGGAGGAGGGAGGAAGAGGGGAGGAGGAGGGGAGGAGGGAGGAGGAGGGGAGGAGGGAGAAGGAGGGGAGGAGGGAGGGGAGGAGAGGAGGGAGGAGAGAAGAGGATTGAGAGGTGAGAGAGGAATGAGGGGGAAGGGAGAAGGGAGGAGAGGGGGATGAGGGGGAAGGGAGAGGGGGAAGGAGAAGGAAGGAGAGGAGGGGGAAGGAGAAAGAAAGAGAGGAGGGGAAAGGAGGAGGAGGAGGTGAGAAAGAGGGAGAAGGAGGGGGAGGGGAGGAAGAGGGAGAAGGAGGGAAGGAGGGGAGGAAGAGGGAGAAGGAGGGGAGGAGGGGAGGAAGAGGGAGGAGGAGGGGGAGGAGGAAAGGGGTGGGAGAAGGGGGGAAGGGGGTAGAGGAAAAGTAACAGAACGAAGACAAGACATAACGGTTTGTGATCATCTCGTCTTTGTACTTCGTCCTCATTCGGATTCTAATTGGGAGTTAGAGTCACGATGGAGGTAATGAAACTGAGCGAAAGGCTATGATACAGAACGAAAGATTATGATACAGTGCAAAAGACAAATGTAAATACAGATATTTAAATAAATAAACAGATAAATTAAAAATAAATACAGATATCTAAATAAATAGATAAATAAAAAAAATACAGAGAGATACAAATACAGGTATTTTAATAGAGAAAAGGACAAATAAAATAGAAGTATAAGGAGAAAACAGATATAGATGTAGACATTCAGATAAATAACTAAACAAATAGAAAATAAATACATAACGACTTTTTTTTTCTTTGCCCTTGAGGCGAGGCACTGAACAAGAACATCGTCAGGACAAAAACGTCTGTATGCATTAGACGTTAACGGTGTGGGACAGAAACGTTACTGTCTAAACGTAAACGTATACTCACTTGTACATAAAACATATCCACATCCAGTTCTGTCTCTTTTTATCTGAGATTTCCTGACCAATAACCCATTCGCGTTCTTAGCATTATTAGGCGAGCGAGTTAGAGCGTCGCCACTTGCGGCGGAGGTCTCTCTTCTTCTTCTTCTCCTTCTTCTTCATCTTTTCCTCTTTTTCCTTTTCTTCTCCTTCTCTTCTTCTGCTTCTTTTTCCTCTCTTCTTCCTCCTTTTCTTCTTTTTCTTCTATGTTTTTCCTTCTCACTTTATATCCTCCACGAACATTCTCTTCTCCATTTCATTTCGCAGTACTCTCTCCCTTTAACTCTGAAGATTTCATCCACGTACTTCCTTTACCCTTCAACCGATACTCAACCAGTACCAGCGCTAGGAATTGCGGGGACCAATTAGAAAACGGATAGCGCTACCTCTATTATACAGAAATCCGAAATTGATGATCGCTTTCGTGTAGTACGCCAATCTTAGTAAAAAAAAGGATTAAATGCTCGATATACTGAATATTGAAAATTTTGTCTTCCTTAATATAATGTTTGAATATAACCCACTGTCGGAGAAACAAAGCAAAAGAAACCGACGATCTGTATATTTCGACCACAACTGTGGTCCTCTTCAGCAGATAAATACAAGGGTAAGATGACATGAATATATACAATATTGTGTACCATTCTTATTGTATATATTCATCACATTTAACCCTTGTACTTATCTGCTGAAGAGGACCACAGTTGTGGTCGAAATATACAGACCGTCTGTTTCTTTTGCTTTTTTTCTCCGGGAGTGGGTTACATTTAAACATTTTACAAA
>NC_134790.1:12797956-12800456 GCF_046742065.1 Oratosquilla oratoria
CCCTTAGACACCATGTCCTCCCATAGGACGAATGAAATCGCATGGCTTTAGACATGATAACTTTGTAAAGTGTGTTCTTAAAGTGTACCGTCAAGGTACGATTGCTCTCCAGAAACTGAACAGAATTCTTTGGCTTTCACATAAACAAAACCCACGAAGACACCGCAGTAAACTAACTCCCCCGTGAGACAACCTTAACCCTATTCACTACGACATCGTTCCCTAAGCGGACGAAACCTCACCTACCGCCAAGAAGAAACAAACATGTAAACGAACCAACAGAATCCCACTTTTCTTCACATCACACCAATTCGCACCTCTATCTAAAACCGCCCATTCCTGGCAACCCCCACAATACTCCCATTCACCTACCCACTCCCCCACCCACACCTCTCCCCCCCTCCCCCATCCGCCCCCCATCACCCTTCAGGTACTGCAACCATTCGGGGGCGTTCCCACGCTGGGCAGCCCATGGCTTCGGGGCAGGTAACGGAGCAGCACGACCCCCCCCAAGGGCTTGCCACTACCACCTACCCCTCCCTCCCTCACTCCCTCCCTCCCCCACCCATCTCGGTCTTCTTCTTCTTCTCCCCTTCCCACCCCGTTTTACTCTCTCCTTCCATCCCTTCCTTTCTGTGTCTATCTCTCTCTCTCTCTCTCTCTCTCTCTTATATATATATATATATATACATATATATATATATACATATATATATATATATATATACATATATATATAAATATATATATATAATATAATTATCTATCGATCCCCCTCTTTTTTCTCCCCTACTCTCTCTCTCTATTTACCTGTTTATTTACCTCTGTCTCGCTCTCTCCACCTTCTCCCTCTTTCTCTCTAATAGTCTGTCTTATCATCTCTCTCTCTCAATCTATCTCTCCTCGCTTTTTTTTTATCTCTGTCTTTCTCACTTCCACCCTCTCTCTCTCTCTCTTTCTTCTTGTTCATATCTTCCATTGCTACCAACTTGCACTTGCTTTCCACGTTTCCTAATCCCTTTTTCTTCAGCACTCTCCCCATTTACCTTTCCTCTTTCCAGCCACCCTTTCCTTCCATTCGTTCCCCTTCCATCCATCTTCCCTTTCCCATTCAACGCCCTCTGTCGTAATCGATTCCCTTCGACTCCTGTCCTGTAATCATCTTCTCGTATTATTCGGTGGTAATATCACTTTTGTCACTCCCTCTCTACTACAAGTCTGTACCACGATCACCCTTTGCTTTACGCGTGCACATATCCTGCCTCCTATCTTCGCATCTTTCACAGGACAGCCAGCGTCGCTTGCCTAATTAGTGTCTTTTTTTTGTCATTCTAGTGTTACTGGTCCAAGTCATTATCACTAAAACTGTGCATTTGCATATTTCAGTCGTGCACCTACTGGGCAACTTACCCTGTGAACTCTGTTGAAACGTTTCTTGACAATGATGACCCAAGGATTACTTGCTCAAAGCTCAACTACCTTGAGCACCCAAATCATTAGAGTACTCTGAGTACAGCGGTGCGAGACAGTCCACAGGTGATGATGGACATGGAACTGCCTAGTGTAGGTCTCTTGCAGTCTTTGTGTGTGTGTGTGTGTGTGTGTGTGTGTGTGTGTGTGTGTGTGTGTGTGTGAGAGAGAGAGAGAGAGACAGGTGGTAATGGACATGGAACTGCCTAGTGTAGGCCTCATGATCTTTTGCAGTCTCCTTAATTCTTATGTTCATCAGTCATGTTCTTATCCCCCTTGATCGCATTCAGCCGCGTTATAACAACAAACACCATTAACTCTCAAACACCCTCAATAACTTCACAAATGTTTTACAGAAATAACCTTCATCACCATCACAAACCCTCACCACAATCTATATCACCATTCCTTCCCCCATCTCACCCCTTTCGCCTTCGCGAAGAACGATCTCCCGCCGTCACCGAACTGGAGCCGAACTCACGAAGTCCCTCGGAGACCGATTCCAGGAAGAGCCCCGAGAAGAACAGGTGTAGAGGTGGGCCAGACTCCTTCTGTGCTTGCTTGCCTCCCTGCTTGCCTGCTTACTCTCGATTCCTGTACAGGTGCTAGTCCTTAGGGGTGATTGCCGTGGCTGGCTCGGGGCGTAGGGAAATCAGTTTTGTATACAGACCTGTGACTGAACAATGACTGTATATGTTCTCGTTGGAAATGAAAGGTGACAAGGATTAGGTATGTGCGTGTGTGTGTGAGAGACTCGCCATGGTCTTGGATCACGTGTTGGACTCGTGATCGACAGCTATTTCCCTCCCGAAAGAGAGCTCAGAGCTCATATAAGACCGATCTATAGGTAATGCTGTGATCTTACACACACTGTGTGTGTGTGTGTGTGTGTGTGTGTGTGTGTGTGTGTGTGTGTGTGTACCTAATTGTATTTACCTAATTGTAGTATACAAGAAAAGGAGCAACGCTCGTTGGATCCCGTTTCCTATTCTCTATTTATCCTACCTGGCCTCAAAAGTGTGTGTGTGTG
>NC_134790.1:12805456-12810456 GCF_046742065.1 Oratosquilla oratoria
AGTCGACACCACACCTGTCCAGTCCGCCTGGTCCTCTTCATGTTCTGGTAAGCTGGACTGACTATGTAAGGGCCCAGTCACCCCAAGCTTACGATCTGTTTCCGACCACCGGCGACCAGGCTGATTTGTGTTGTTCCTCTGTTTATAAAAAGAATTCAAGACAATGCAGTTGGAATGAATCTCCCCCTCAAGTAGATGAATATGAAAGTCTGGCGCTAACCGCCAACGTACAAGGTGGTCGGAGACAGGTCGCAAGCTTGGTGTGACTGGGGCTTAGGCATCCCAGTCTCGAAGTGATATTGCGGCCTTGTTGGTGAAAATTGTAGGCTGTCTTTTGTCACCCTGAGAGAGTCACGACAGACTGGTCCTGGGGAAGGCCTGTCAAAGCCTTCCCCTCCTGTGTCGTTGGTCGAAATCTGTGTTTGGTTCTTTCCGGCGTTTTCCATGAAGTGCACCGCAGAAGGACGTTTCTCCTTTTCAGTGTGCACACCATCAGGATGACTCTTTGGTCTATTAGCAAAAAAAAAAAATTATTGCCTCTAGGACACAGGTTTTATTAATGCTGTTGTGAGTGTAATGTTTTCACGGTGATAGTCCTACGTTTCCGCAAAACACATCCTAGTATAACGTTTCTATTCTTCAATGCACATCCTCAGGCTTACTCTTATCCCGACAAGAACTCTCACATCCTAATATAATGTTTCTCCTCCTCCCTGCACATCATCAGGATTACTCCTTGACTTCACTGCCGACAAGAACTCCTCGTCTCTAACCCTGCCCTGGACGCGGAAACTTAAACCCGTGGATAAAAATTTGGTCTCGGACTGACTAAATGTTTCGCTGAAGAGGTTTCAGAGTTGGTTTCTGCTACTTCAAGCTTATGGTCACATAAGCCCCGTTTGGCATTTTCTTTGGGTATGTTGAGACCAGCAGTCTTCTATTTGTCCGCAGAAGCTATTTCTGACTACAGACTCTCTTTGCAGAAGCTCTTGGTGGTAATGACGACTGTTCTTGTGATGGTGGTCGATGGCATACTTCGGCAGTCTACGTCCGCATTTCTCTTCAACGTCTTTGACCTCTGATGTTCACTGATGGTTTTTTTTTCCTTGACAATACTTGGTATGTTTTGACTGCGGTAAATGGTGCCCAACCGTATGCACACACACACACACACACACACACACACACACACACACACATACACTCACATGTACAAATACATATATGTACAAATGCATATATATGTACATGTATTTTACATACAATGAACGGCCCCAGTGAACAAATTTTCATCTTCACAACTACATCAATTCACTTTAATTCCATGCCATCACAATCGATTTGTGGTCAAACTAAGGACTCGAACCCAGCTCAGACGTAACAAGTGACCAGTGACTTAATCCATTGCGCTATCATATATATGTACATACACATGAGCATATACATACTCGTATACCTATTACCCACACACACACACACACACACATATTATATATATATATACATATATACATATATATATATATATATATATATATATATTTATATATATATATATATATATAGATAGATAATCATTAAACCTTGTCCTCTTCTCGCGCAAATGTTTTCTTTTTGTTTGACTTTTGCTACTGGACATGTGCGTGGGTTACGGGTATAGACGAGGTGCCTCTTGTCGTGGCGAGATCCCTCTCGAGAAATTCCTCTCCTCGTCTAAAACAGCTGCACAAATAGTAGTAATAAAATCACATTTCTAATTCCTCTACCTATTTTTCTTTCTCCGCTTTCTCTCACCATATTTCTCAGTCCTGACGAATGGTAGTCATCTGTCTGTCCCCTTCTTTTTTTATTATCATTATTATTATTAGTAGTATTATCATTATATATATATATATATATATATATATATATTTTTTTTTTCTTTTCTTTTTTTTTTTGGTCGTTCCCGCCCTTGGGTATCCACAGTAGCTTGCTCTCTCTCTCTCTCTCTCTCTCTCTCTCTCTCTCTCTCTCTCTCTCTCTCTCTCTCTCTCTCTCTCTTCCAACATTATTTCTAGTGAACAGAAGGTCATCATGATCTCTCTTCTCGTGAGTCCAATGAGCGTTTCTACGACCGACTAAATGCATGCAATTATTCAATTATCTTTTCATCTCTTCAATAATCTCCCGTGGGTTTTCGCCTGTACATAAACGCAGCCGTTTCGCCATCAGGCTTCTGATTTATGTGTCTGTCTTCATCACTCGCCTACTGTAAGCAACGGTGCAAGGATCCCGCTCAGGTCTTCGTTGTGGTCTTCGATCTTCGTCTCGAAGTCGAAGAAGAGTCTCCAGAAGAGTCTGCAGAAGACCTCCAGAAACTCCGCTGGCTTCTCGAACTGGGGAGTTCGTCTCTTATTATGACCAAGAGAAGAGTTCTTTGTTGATGTTCTTAATCCTTGAGTAATCTCTCTTCTCCCCAACCCCCACCTCTCTCTCTCTCTCTTTCAAGGTTCATTATTCCTCCAGCAGGTGGGTATAGCCATCTTTATTGGAATCAGGGCAGCTGTGGTTTTTCCTTTTTTCACATCTCCGTGTAACCACTCTTTTCCCCCTCCCCCTCTCTCTCCCTCCCTCTCTCTCTCTCTCTCTCTCTCTCTCTCTCTCTCTCTCTCTCTCTCTCTCTCTCTCTCTCTGAGTAAAGCCATAGCCAGGGAGCCCTTCCTACTGACAGTCATCTTACAAGCAATCAACCGCCACACAGAAACTCCTTTCTCCACCGCCAGCTCTCTCCGGTTCCCATGGATGTCAGTGCCGTCTCCCTCCCCCCTCCCCCTCCCCCCCTCCAGCAGCCCACACCTCAGCCCCGCCCCGCTCCAGCCACCACCATTATTTCTCTGCCACTGACGCTACCAGTCACAGCCACCAGTATCACCATCGTTGTCGTCACAACAGGACATATACCATTTGCACCAGCACCCTCATTATCACCATCTCCATTACTTTTATCACCATCGTTGTCGTCACAACAGGACATATACCATTTGCACCAGCACCCTCATTAACACCATCTCCATTACTTTTATCACCATCGTTGTCGTCACAACAGGACATACACCATTTGCACCAGCACCCTCATTATCACCATCTCCATTACTTTTATCACCATCGTTGTCGTCACAACAGGACATATACCATTTGCACCAGCACCCTCATTATCACCATCTCCATTACTTTTATCACCATCGTTGTCGTCACAACAGGACATATACCATTTGCACCAGCACCTTCATTATCACCATCTCCATTACTTTTATCACCATCGTTGTCGTCACAACAGGACATATACCATTTGCACCAGCACACCCTCATTACCACCATCACTGACACCATCTCCATTACTTTTATCACCATCGTTTCTGCTATTATTCGCTCAAGTGCAGGTGTCCCCATCATCGTTATCATTGACACAATCATCACTATCACTTTTACCATCACCATTGATATCGTTATTTTTTTTACGTTAATGTATTAGTTGCTATAGTTATGAAAGGTCTCGTTCGTACAGCTTGCGTTCAGAGGTCCACCATAACCTGAAAGAAATAGTCTGGCAAGAGCCAGAATAAAGTGTTCAAAGATTATGTGGATTTTTCTCTTATAGTCCCCAAGACCATTCGGAGAAGAGAGAGAGAGAGAGAGAGAGAGAGAGAGAGAGAGAGAGAGAGAGAGAGAGAGAGAGAGAGAGAAAGAGAGAGAGAAAGAGAGAGAGAGAAAGAGAGAAGAGAAAAAAAGAAGAAAAAGAAAGAGAAGAAGAAAGAGAAAAAAGAAGAAGGAAAAGAAGAAGGAAGGAGGAGGAGAAAAAGAAGAAAGGAAGGAAGGAGGAGGAGAAAAAGAAGAAGAAGAAGACGAGGGAGAAGAAGAAGAAGAAGAAGAAGAGGAAGAAGAGGAAAAAGAAGAAGAAGAAGAAGAAGAAGGAGAGGAAGAAGAAGAAGAAGAAGGAGGAAGAAGAAGAAAAAGAAGACGAAGGAGAAATTGCCGTTAGCCAGAAACAACTCCCCAAACGCGGCACGAGTTCCCCAAAGGTCAAAGGTCACACGGAGTGACAACTCGCCCTCCCTTTTTTTCTCCCCCCGCAAATAGGACAGCTGTGAGCAATCATAGTCACGACTATCTATCGCTACCATCACTACCAACACGTTTACCCCTCTCACCTCTCACTTCAGGTCCAGAACTATCCACTATCTCAACCAATCCCATCTCATCCATAGACATCATCCTCCATCGTTGTAGATTTTATTTCTAATTGATACACAAATGTCCTACCAATTCATTCATTGTTTTTGGTACGAGTTATTTATAACATTCTTCAAGTCCAGCACTATCCACTGTCTCAACCAATCCCATTTCATCCATAGACATCATCCTCTATCGTTGCAGATTTTACTTCTAATTGATACACAAATGTCCTACCAATTCATTGTCTTTGATACGAGTCATTTATTACGTTTACTATCAATATCACTAATAGTTTAAACCTAATCGCTATTTCTATCAACACAAGAACATCACTACCACAAAACCATCAATAAAACGGATGTCCTGTAATTGACGTATTACATTTATTATCACCAATAGTTCAAACCTATCACCACTATCACCGTGAGAACATTACACCCAGAACATCATCAATAAAAACCGTATCCTAGAAACAAACACAATCATTAACACCGGAAACGTGAATGAAATCACAACCTAGAGGCACATGTCAAAACAGAGTTCCTAGATTTCCACACCACAAACTGAGACTAAGAACCTAGATACACATCCTAACTGTAGGTGTGACAGAAGCCACATTCTATCAAACAATCACCACGACAAGAAGTTCTAGAATCAGTAACGTTATCTAGCATATCATCACTTAACTATTAGAACAACTCCTTCTTCTACCACCACCAGTACCGTGGTAGGACCCAGATCACCACATTACCACCATCAAGCGACCAACGACTCACCACAACCATCAG
>NC_134790.1:12817956-12827956 GCF_046742065.1 Oratosquilla oratoria
GGGCCGCGGGTTTCCAGTCCGTGGAACTCGAGGCGAAAACCATTTTTTTTTTTTTTTTCTTTTTTTGCATCCGACCTAGATATGGATCAAAAGGTCTCCTGTCGGTATGCTCCGCCTTTGTAATCCTTTGTAATTGCAGCTCTGGGTTTGTGGTTTTGGAAATGGCGTGTTGACGGTCGTTGTGTTTGCGACCGTGTTCGTACCTGTAGGAACAGAGCCTGTGATCGATGACTGAAAGCTTACGTATGGTAAACATAGAAGTCAATGTCACTGGTAGATGAGATGTCATCTTTTGCTGTTTCTTTGACGAAAGTGATCGAGCTAACTTTAGTGGTGACGATGACGACGTCACAGGTTTTGCCGGTGTGACGGTGCCAGTGGTGGTGGTGGTGATACAGAAGGAACTGGTGAAAGTTGGTGTGAAGGTTGTGACTGGAGTGGGTGCAAGTAGTATCACCAACCATCTTCAATACCGGGTGGAAATTGTCCTATTCATTTCCGTGACACTCCTTGGTTGATAACGAATTACAGCTCACATAAAAAATCAGTTGCATTGGAAGCATACATGAATTTAGGAGTTTCTGACGGGTTTTGGTGGTAGTTGTGGTTGTGGTGGTTGTGGTAGATGTGGTGGTAGGGTCAAGATGCTTCTGCGCTGTTTACTGAAGTTGGCACCAATTATGGTATTCACTCTGTGACGCTGTTAATCTCTTCGCTGCAAAATAGGTCACACGAAAAATAAAACAAAAATAGAATACAATAAAATAAAATAAGACACCTTGCCAATAATATTAGAAATAAAAACGTCAACCAGCAAGAGAGAGATTATCGAAAAACTCTGTCAGAACCATATACCATATACCAAAGGCTTTCCCACCCAAAAAAAAAAAATCTCTTAATTCATAAAGTTATCTTATATACATGAAGGTCTTGATTTATTGAGCAATGGGTTTTTCAAACCATCTACTTGTGGTATACCTGGACAGGAAAGGTGGTTCTCTCATATAAACCAGCTGTTAGAATTGTATAATTAAGAAAATCTGGAATATATATATAAGCGTCGCCTTCATAGCAAGCTTAAGCTAATCTCATCCTGATACACTAACAAGCTGTTATAAAATCGTGCATAACTTTTTGTAACAAGAGAGAGAGAGAGAGAGAGAGAGAGAGAGAGAGAGAGAGAGAGAGAGAGAGAGAGATAGAGCAAAAAAAAATATATATCGAAAAAAAAAACAAGCTCTTAACATTTCTACACTTAAACCCAAGGCCACAGATGCACATTAAAGAGAATGCAGTCTTGATAAGACGAATAAACGCAGATTCAGAATAAAAACAGCTAGATATCAAGAGCAATAAACGCAAAGAGACAAAAACGTCCCCGCCGGTTATAAGGCGCATCTTGAAGGCGACGGGGGCGCCGGGGAGATAGCCAAGACCCGTAATTGCGCCGCCAGTGATAGGCGGACTCGCACAAGAGAGAAGCTCTGCGGGTGGCCCAGAGACCGGGGGACGGAGGAGCGCAAGGTTGTGGTGATGGTGTCAGAAGAGATGTTGACGTTGGAGGTGGGGACGCTGATGGCCAGGACACGGAGTTTATGAAGTGGTTTCACAAGTAGTTCTGGAAGGAGTAGCTGGTGTCCCGTTTTTGTGTCCCTTTTTTTTTTAACTGGTGATGGGACGGGTGCAGAATAGGATGATGATGATTCTCTGTCTCTCACACACTATCTCTTCACTAGTGTTGGTATACATGATTAAGATGATCTAATTTGAGTTGTGACTAGTAGAGACAGTTTTCTGTTGTTGTTTTTGTCTGTTTTTTTGTTTCATCAGGGTAGATAATTTGTGTAGAACAATGAATACGACAATAAGGTGACGATTGTCATGGTGGTTGTAAAAGAGGTACTTTTGGTACTTTTGGTACTAATGACAAAAAAAAAAAGATACGCTTACTGACTCGGGTTAAGAGGATTAAGATAATGTTGATCAAGTAACGAGTGATATTACGAGAGTTAACAGCAGTTAGACTAAAAGCAATGAGGAGTTAGCAGATTAGTTAACAGTAGTGAGCAGATGATCAAAGCTAATGACTAACGTTGTATCTGCTGCAGTGATAGTATGATAGTGTTTACGATCGTAGCAGTTGTGGTCAAGGTGAGACAGACGAAGACCATAGGTCTTAGAAGGTGGAGTTTATCAAGGTTATAAGGGATGACTAAGGCTGCATTCACAAAGGACGGGGGTGTGATGGTATCTGTTGGTTACGATGGTAGCGGTGTTGGTTACGATGAGTGTTGATGGTTATGATGGTAGTGGTGGTGACTACCATGGTAATGGTAATAATTACGATGGTAATGATACTGATTACGATGGTAATGGTACTGGTTACGATGGTAGTGTTGCTAGTTACGATGGTTGTGGTACTGGTTATGATGGTCGTGATACTCGTTACGATGGTAGTGTTGCTAGTTACGATGGTAGTGTTGCTAGTTACGATGGTAGTGTTGCTAGTTACGATGGTAGTGTTGCTAGTTACGATGGTAGTGTTGCTAGTTACGATATTTTTGTTGCTAGTTACGATGGTAGTGTTGCTAGTTACGATGGTAGTGTTGCTAGTTACGATGGTAGTGTTACGTTACGATGGTAGTGTTGCTAGTTACGATGGTAGTGTTGCTAGTTACGATGGTAGTGTTGCTAGTTACGATGGTAGTGTTGCTAGTTACGATGGTAGTGTTGCTAGTTACGATGGTAGTGTTGCTAGTTACGATGGTAGTGGTGCTCAAGGACATTTTGAGACTTCCGACAGACTCGGTTAAATTGTTCTAAGATGTGCCACCAAGTGATTTCATTCAATTTAGGAAACACTAACATCACAAACGAGACTTCTCTTCATCCTTCCTCTACGATTTGTAAATATATATTTCATTCTGGTTTATGACGGGCGATACTATTCATTGTAGAGAAAAATATCGTGGTGAAACAGGTGTAAAGGAACTGTTTGTGGTATTTGGTAATCTTTTTTTATTCTGGTTATTCTCAATTATTTCATTTCGCCAAATGTGATTTTCTCAGGTAGATAAGGAGTGTACCGAGTTTGGTAGCATTGGTACCCTTACAATCAGTTCTTCCAGGTAGGCCAGAACTCCTTTGGTACCAAAGGTACCAAGAAGATGGATCAAGGATCTTAACAAGGGTGATCCAGGCAAGGTCATCATATTAAGACAGCAGGGCAGGACTCGTAGTAATGGATTTAAATTGGACAAATTTAGGTTTAAGAAGGAAATAGGCAAGAACTGGTTTACCAACAGATTGGTTAACGAATGGAATAGACTTAGTAACCATGTAGTTAGTGCTGAAACAATTGGTTGTTTTAAGAGAAGGTTAGATAACTTTATGGATAGGGATGACAGTTAGTAAGGGACAAGGAACTGCCTAGTGTAGGCCTTATAGTCTCGTGTAGCCTCCTGAGTTCTTAAGATCTAAGATGAATGAAACAGCTAGGCGGGGGGGGGGTGGGTGGGAGGGGAACGAGAGTATATAAAATAATAAAATAAAATGAATCAATTATATGGTTTAATGTCACAAACTCCCCACTATCGGAAGGCTAGGACGGTGCCTTTCACAGAGAACTTTGTAGCGTGGAATTTAATGAATCATGACATTGGCAGGACTCGAACCGCCATCCCCTCGGCCTTCGCCGCAAGTAACGACGCCCTAACCCGCTCACGTGATACGGAAATGATTAAGATGGTTTAGGGTAACAAAGGCCATGGGGCTTATTAAGGTGACAGATATCATCAACGACGTCACAGTAGTCATAACATTATTGGATATACGTCGACAAGTTCAAACACGTAATCCTCACGTTTCCTACAAAGGCGACGATAAATTATCGGCCCAAGAGAAGGTAGTAAGAAGAATCGAAGTCTACCGATACTATGTTAGGTCACTCGGGCCACTGACGTCATCCGGTTCCCGGTCACGCTTGTCCGTATGTGACCTCAATGATCTCGTGACCCAAGAGCGACCTTAGGTCATCCATTTGCCCACTGTACTTTTACCCTTTTTTCATGCATTCTTGGTTATTCACTCCAAGTGACGTCAGAAACCAGCCACGCCTTTCTGCACGTGATCTGGCTTAGTAATTACAGACTTGAGGTGCAAGTGTTGGAAACTCGTTCCGTATCAACAGAGAAAACAGGGGATTCACGAGAACATCCGAGTTGTTATGTTGCTCAATGCAGTTACTATGTTAATTAAGTGAATGAGACAGAGGGCGGTAATTCCTGGGAAGACATTACAGTCATTTTATTGGTGAAAGAGGCATTCGTGGAGCTGCAGGATGGAGTCAATGACTGCCGGGAAGAAGGGGGCACCCAAGACAATGATCTTCGGGCGAAGTCTCGCTATTGAGGACGAAAAAAAAAAAAAAAAAAAAAAAAAAAAAAAAAATATATATATATATATATATATATATATATATATATCAATATATATATATATATATATCAATATATATACATATATATATATATATATATCAATATATATACATATATATATATATATATATATATATATATATAATAATAGAAATAAAAATAATAATAATAAAAAGGGGATCGTGTTGATCTTGAAAAATGAACTACTACACATATTGATAAATATATAGATAAACAGCTGATAACTGTAGCACCAAATCCATATGTGTAGTTTTATTATCAGCACCTCTAGGCAAGACAGCGACGACGTGAAAATCATGCTTATTGTAGGTGGTTCTGATCTTGTGAAATGATTAAGATTTCTCTTTGTAGTTGAGTCTCAGGAACTAAAAAAAGGAGAGAGAGAGAGAGAGAGAGAGAGAGAGAGAGAGAGAGAGAGAGAGAGAGAGAGAGAGAGAGAGAGAGAGAGAGAGAGAGAGAGAGAGAGAGACAAAGGCGATATTGGTGACCATTTGGCGTTATGATGGGATTACTGAAGGCGTGGTGGTGGTGACAAATATGGTGATAAGATGCAAAGGAAACTCAAGGGAGGAATTTATGGTGATGACAGAAATGGTGGTGATACGGTCGTGGTGACGGTGGTAAAATATAAAAAATTGGTGGCAGCGATCGTGGCTGTGACGGTGGCTGTGGTGACAGAAGTCCTAGTACCTACTCTTCTGACAAAAACACCCTTTCACCAATACTCCACATCTTCCCCTACACATCAACCCACATATGATATGACACAAACCAGTACGAAACCGTCACTGTTCCCCTTGAGCAACACATCACCCACAACGAACAGACGGAGTCTGAAGACTTACCGTGACGCTGTGCATCTGTGATACACAAATTCTGAGTGTCTGTGATACAGAAACGCTGTGTGTCTGTGATGCTGGCGTGGTGGTCTGTGTTGCTGTGTTGTAACGGTCTGCGGGAGACCATTGGTTTATTACTGCAGGTTTGGTGCGCGCGCGAAGTATCTAGAGCGTCAATAGTGCGGTTTACGACAGCGCGCGCGCGCGCACACACGCACACGCCTCGCTTCACTAGTCGTTAGCGTCGAGAACTACCGCGCGGTAGTACCGAGGTCGCATCCCGCTCACGGATGAAAAGGTTTTACTGATATTGCAATTTACTGTCTCTTCTTCAAATGGGAATTTGTGTGTGTGTGATTCACCATGGTCTTGGATCATGTGTTGGACTTGAGATCGGCAGCTATTTCCCTCCCGGATGAGAACTCAGAGCTCATATATGACCGATCTATGGGTAATGCTGTGACCTTACACGCACACGCACACACAACTCCCTGCCCACGGGAGTTGGAGTAACGGATCGCAGCGATACTAAAATTACTTCAGCCCTAGGCGGGATTCGAACCCGGACCGCCGTAGTGGCGGCCGCGAACGTTACCACTGCGCCAAGTGCGTGCGTGCGTGTGTGTGTGTGTGTGTGTGTGTGTGTGTGTGTGTGTGTGTGTGACGTCACAGCATTACCCATAGATCAGGCAATAAGAACTCTAAGCTCCCTTCCGGAAGGGTAATAGCTGTCGATCACGAGTCTGGCACGTGATTGACAGCTACTGTGAATCACACATATACAAACAAACACACACACACACAGTAAAGAGGGGAAAGAGGAGGAAGTCGGAAAAAGGAGGGGAAGAGGAGGAAAAGGAGGAGGAAAAGGAGGACGAGGAAAAGGAGGAGGAAAAGGAGGACGAGGAAAAGGAGGAGGAAGAGACTGAGGAAGAAAAAGTAAGTGAAAGAAGAGGGGAAGAGGAGGAGAAAGACTATATGGAGGAGAGCGACTAAATATAAAGTAGGAGGAAGAGGAGGGGAGGATGAATAAGAGGAAGAGGAAGAGGAAGGGGAGGAGAAAGCAGAGGAGAACTAGAGGTGGAGACGTAGCAGAAAGAGGACAATGAAGGTAAGGAGTAAAAGGAGAAGTAGGTGAAGGAGGAGGAGAAGGAGGAGGAGGAGGAGAAGGAGGTGTGAAGGAGAGGTGAAGGAGGAGGAGTAGGTGAAGGAGGAGTAGGTGAAGGAAGAGGAGGAGGAGGTGAAGGAGGAGGAGGAGGTGAAGGAGGAGGAGGAGGTGAAGGAGGAGGAGGAGGTGAAGGAGGAGGAGGAGGTGAAGGAGGAGGAGGAGGAGGAGGTGAAGGAGGAGGTGAAGGAGGAGGTGAAGGAGGAGGAGGAGGAGGTGAAGGAGGAGGAGGAGGTGAAGGAGGAGTAGGTGAAGGAGGAGGAGTAGGTGAAGGAGGAGGAGGAGTAGGTGAAGGAGGAGGAGGAGTAGGTGAAGGAGGAGGAGTAGGTGAAGGAGGAGGAGGAGTAGGTGAAGGAGGAGGAGGAGAAGGTGAAGGAGGAGGAGGAGTAGGTGAAGGAGGAGAAGGTGAAGGAGAAGAAGGTGAAGCAGGAGGAGGAGGTGAAGGAGAAGGAGGCGAAGGAGGAGAAGATGGTAAAGTAGTGGAGGAAGAGGAGGTGAAGGAGAAGGAGGTGAAGGAGGAGGAGGAGGAGGAGTAGGAGGAAGCGAAGCATGAGAAGACAAAGACGAGGAAGTGGAAATATCGCTTCATCACTGCCAAAGGGAGTGTCACCGAAATGAATAAAATCGCCTGGCGGCAGCCAGAACGAGACATCAAGGAGTTGCAGAAACGGTCTGTAACGCTTCTGCTATCGATGGGGTGCCCCGGAGATGAATCAAATCACCTAAAGACAGCTGGAAAGGGTGAAAGAAAGCGAAGATATTGTGTGAAAGTTAGCATGGCCGATTGGGTATATGTAGTGCAGCACAACGGGAGGAAGACTAAGGGATAGTATGTTCAATACGTATACAGTGCTTAAATGAACGTTGAAAATTATACATACATTATATATATATATATATATATACATATTATGTATATATATATATTATATATATATATTATATATACATATATATATACATATATACATATACATATATATACATTATATATATACATATATGTATATATATACATATACACACACACACACAGGAGAAAAAAAGAGGACATGAAAAGAAATTAAAAAAATAATAGTTATAGAAGATATCTGAAAAAGAGTAGCTTTCCACACAGAGTGGTGGATATCTGGAATAAATTAGATAAGGCAACAGTGTGTGCAAATACTATTCAAGAATTTAAGAACAAACTTGATGCTGAAAGATACAAAGACGGGTCACTACGAGCATAGCTCCCTTCCCGTATAATACTAGGTAGATACATACATACATATATATATATATATATATATATATATATATATATACTACTCAGTAAAAAAGAAAAATTGCAAAACCACTAAATGGCAACTCTTGTCAATTTCGAGGTTAACCATTTCGCTCCCGTGACAGAATAACCGAATAAAATCGTCTGGCGGCAGCTATTATAAATATTTAAACCACAAAACGGAGCAAAAAGGTTACTTGAAAACGGGTTTATCTTAACCGGGATGAAAATCACCTAACGCCAGATTTTTATTTATCTATATTGATTTATTTGGTTGATTTTTTAATTAGGGCGATTGTGACAAAGTTATTATACATTTATAGATTTCCTTTTGTTTTAACAAAATACGATTTTATTCAGTTATGAGAAGCCCCTCGCCAATGACAGAGAGAGAGAGAGAGAGAGAGAGAGAGAGAGAGAGAGAGAGAGAGAGAGAGAGAGAGAGAGAGAGAACCATATGATCAGACCTCACGTCTAACTCTGAACTTAATAAAATCATCTGACGGTGACTGAAAAGAGCTTAAAAAGAGATTCAAAAAGGTCACGGGGTCAAAGAATGTTAGAGTTTTAAAAAGAGCAAAGAGCATGTTGACGAATTGCATCGACGTTGAATTTGCAAAAGGAAACAAAATGAAAGTCATTCTTGATTTCTGTCAAAAATGACGCTCCGTGTTAACAAAATAAGAGCAACAGCAGTGTTTTAAGATGATAATTACAATAAATTATCATTTGGTAATAATGTATAATAGCAATGATAATAGTAATAACATTAATAATTGGAATAACAATTACAGTATTTACAATGTTAATAAAAATATTAGTTATAATAATAGCAAAATAATATTGATAATGATAATAGTAACGATGACAATAACAACAACAATAATAACAATAACAATATAATAATAATAATAATAATAATAATAATAATGATAATTAGTGATAATATAATGATAATTAATGATAATATAATGATAATGACGATAATAACAATAATAATAATAATAATAATAGTAATAACAATAATAGTAATAATAATAATAATAACAATAGTAATAACAATAATAGTAATAATAATAATGATGATAATAATAATATTGAAAATGATAATAACAACTGAAACAATGCCCTCTTCGTTGTCATCATACAAGGTGTGGCAGCCCTAACCCAAATTTTGGCAACTCTTTCCCCACCAAATCAACTCCAGCTGACATTGGCCGACATAACCCTGACGTCTGACAACACTGGCAGCACAACCAGGGTTGTAGCTCTTACACCAGAAGTCCTGACTCTTCTCCTGCGGTTATTAACAACAACAACAAAAATAACACCGAGCGCAAGACGTTGGCAACACTGACTCGAGTTGCCAAAGGTGACTAGCCAGCCGGCCGGCGCCGTTTTCTTCGTCGTCGTCGTCGTCGTCGTCTTCTTCGTCTTCCCCGGCGTCATTACATACTGAACCACGGCTACTGTCGTGATATGATTTACTGTTAATGTTCACTACCACTGCCGCCGCCGCAGCCGCAACCATAAGCCCTGGCCGCAGTTTCACTGAGCAAAAAGTCGGAATCTTTGTCATCACGGGCGGAATCCACGGCTCCACGCTCTTCCTCCCCTCCCTCCCTTCCTCCCTCACTCCCTCCGTCCCTCCCTTCCTTTCTTCTCTTCTCTCACTATCTTTCGCACTTCAACTCTAAGAATTTATTTTATTTTACCTTTTCTTTTCGTACTCTTAACATAGACTTTTTTTTTGCGTCTTCTATTATTTATTTCTTCTTTCTCTGTGCTTCATACTTTTTTTTTCTAACTTGTCCATTCCTTCGACCGTCTGGATACCCTGCCGCTCTCCATCATATATATATATATTTATATAAACATATATATATTTATATATATATTATATATATATTATATATATATTATATATATATATATATATATATATATATATATGTGTGTGTGTGTGTGTGTGTGTGTGTGTGTGTGTGTGTGTGTGTGTGTGTGTGTGTGTGTGTGAGTATGATAATTCAATTCTGCACCTCCGTATCGTCCCTCAGGTCAGATGATGACTGAATGATAGAGTGGAGCATCTCAATCGCGTTCCCCCCCCCCACCTAGGCCTAATAAGGGACAATGGGAGAAGAGTAAATTTCTAGCCACACGAAATACGAAAACAAAACATTTAAATGAATTAAGAAATAAGTAAATAAATGTTAAATAGGGTAGAATATAAAGATAATAGGAAATAACAGAAGAATAAAACATATAT
>NC_134790.1:12835456-12840456 GCF_046742065.1 Oratosquilla oratoria
CAACTCCACACTCTCCCATTCCCACCCACTCCCAACTCCCTTCAACACCTCCCTTCCCTATCCCACACTCCCTACTCCCGCACCACCCCTTCCCCTATTCCCCCCTCCTCCTCCCCCTCCCCCCACACCCCCGAGCAGTTCCCCCGATAGCGACACCATCACAGAGTTCCCGTGTACGTATGTACGTGTGTGCATCTATGTGCGTGTTTGAATGTGTGTGCTTGTGTGAGGCTATGTCTGTGCACAGGTTCATGTAAGTTTGTGTACAGTTATAGATGTCTGTTCGAAACTAATGTTCGTGTGTGTGTGTGTGTGTGTGTGTGTGTGTGTGTGTGTGTGTGTGTGTGTGTGTGTGTGTGTGTGTGTGTGTGTGTGTGTGTGTGTGTGCAGGTGTGCGTGTGTATATACTTACGTAAGCGTACTTACCCGAGCGAGTTTTACAGGAATGTGAATAACTCACCGCATACCATCTCATTTCTTATTTTTATTTTTTTATTTTTCAAAACCTAACTATTAGTTCGCGAGACTCCTCTAGTTTCTAGGATCCCATTACACCTTAGTATACTTACGAAACCATTTTCTTATTTATATTTTTCATCACTTTTATTTTGAAGCCACTTTCTCTTTTTTTTTTTTATATAGTTTTGTCCCTTTTATTTATTTGTTTTTGGCCATTATTTTTTTTCATTTTGTAGTTATTATATTTCTGTAACTCTTTAATCCTCTATGGTTTGGGCCCCAAATATTTCTTATATGACGTGTGCGTGTGCGTGTGTGTTTGTGTGCATCATCACAAACCTGAAGACGATTTCTGGACGGGAATCGAAACGTCGGACACAAACTCTTCGAATTGGGTATGGTGTTTACCTCTTTTCCCAATATGGATACCAGACTCCAGATCTTCTAATATATATACATATACATACATATATATATATATATATATATATGTATATATATAGATACATATGTATATATGTATATATATATACATATGTATACATGTATATATATGTATATATATATATATACACATATGTATATATATATATATGTGTGTGTGTGTATATATATGTATATATATGTGTATACATATATATATATATATATATATATATATATATATATATATATATATTTCATCTTGTGCTTCTTAAAGTTTCAGTCTGTGTCCTCTCGTTCCTCTGGCCATAGCAATTGCATTATTATTATTATTATTATTATTATTATCATATTCTAATTAACTGGTTTCATAATTGTACAGTGAAAGACAAAAGTATCTTCCTAAGTTTGTCCGAAGATAGATAAAGTAAGGCGAAGCATTGAGAGAATCGGCTAGAGACAACTGGCCGATTTTCATAATGTTTCGCCAAGTTTCATCCATCTTCGGACAAACATGGAAAGGTAGTTTTGTCTTTCACTGTACAACGTCACAATATCCGACATTTTTCTTCTTTTTTCTGAAATTCTTAATACGATTTTTATACTTTTTCATCATTTGTCAGATCTTTTAGACCGAAGAGTCCTTACAGTGATATGTCACTACTTTCGTTCAAACTTGGCTATATCGTTTTTTAAATGTAGGCGTCTCACTAACACCGCATTACGTTAGAGGTGGTTTACACGGTCGAACGCGGTTCGACAGACACGTGTTTGAAGTGATGTGCGAACGTGTGAACGGGGTATTTGGTTGTCGAACACGTTGGTTAAACCCCAAATACCCCGTTCACACATTCACACATCACTTTAAACACGTGTCTGTCGAACCGTGCAAACCCCCTCTTAGGCTGAATCTGTGTACAATATGGATCATGCCTTCAGACATGCGTGAGTCCATACATAAGGTGAGGAGCCTACGCCAGGAGGCGCTGAATAGCGTCATCTTTGCCCTACGCGCATAGACTGCTAGGTAACTACAGTCACTGCTGGGAATCGGAGAGAAGTGCGGGATTCGAACCCTCAACTAGGAGAACGCGAGACCAGTACGTTTCTGATGACGTCACCAACGCATAAATGCGTAGAGCTCGATGTTGTTTTGGTGTCTACCAAGCATGCAAGTGTTCTGTTATATCCACTATGCGCTCATTTCGTGTTATTAAATTTATTGTTATCTTTTATTTTCTATACTCCTGTGTGTAACACACATTAACCAATGTTGCATTGCTAAGATATGTCTGCAGAATTTCTGTTGATCTTTTTTTTTTCTTTTAACACATCACAATTTTCATTTCCGTTGATTACTCTGTAGAGTTCTTTGCATACATCCGAAACATGGCTTGTGCTGATGGCGGGTTCGAATCCCGCACTCTCCTATTCTTAGCAGTGTTACCTGCCTCAACAGTCCCTAAAGAGCATAAAAAGGTCAAAGACGACGGCTTTGGCCGCAGCTACTCAGCGCCTCCTGGCGTAGGCTCCTCACCTTCTTGTGTCAGGAACCCTTGTGGGACTCCACTAGTGACTTCTATCCCATCTGATCTTGCCATTCCCTTATTTTCTTTTTCTCTTCTTTTCCAGGATATTTTCCCCCATTCCAGAATTATACATGGAATACGGCTCTTTGAGTCCATCCATAGTATTTTTTTTTTTTTTTTTTTTTTTGGAAAGATTCTGTAAGTCTGTGACATTCACTCGATTGATTTCCCGTCATGCATCATCTTCATGTTCCGAGTCTAAATTTATTTTCTAAAGTCAATTTTTTTTTCATCTACTGATTATATTAGTTTTGCTTAGTTTATCTTTTATTTATTCATTTATTATTTCTTTTTGCTACGTGTTCTGCCAATTTTCTTGGACTAATTTTTCTCATGATTTTCATCATGCGCGCGTGTGTACGTGCTTGCGTGTGTGTGTGTGCGTGTGTGTGTGTGTGTGTATGTGTGTGTGTGTGTGAGAGAGAGAGAGCACACGATGCATAACATTAGGCCTACTTATTATAATTATCAAAGTAAAATGATAACGTGTACATTACCGTTGCAGTGTGGTAGTGTACCAAAATGAGGTTGATCCACTTTTATGAACTTCTGTTTGAATGGATGTACACATGCTGACACAGGAACCTGTTACAATGCAGTCCACACTAATTGGCAACTCAATCGTCTATTTGAACCCGTAGTGCACTTAAAAGATCCGATTTTTTTTTAAAGATGAAATCTAATTTGCACTTTAAGGATTTTTTTTCGACTGGACCCCGAGACGGAACTCTGGATATATAAATTGATTGATGTCAGTGGTTCCAAACCCGAACAACTGCCGGGTTATTATTGGCAAAGACGTGTTCCAAGCGATCTAGTCGGCGTCGTCTACAAACTTTCCTGAACCGTTAGCCAGACGACATCCAGGGCACCTTTTCCCACGCGCGAGACGACGACGACGACGACAACGACGATCCCCGAAGACTCTCTCAGCCAGAGGGCTCTACTCTTCATCCTCCCAGTTTCCTCCTCACTAACACTAAACGGTTGTTTTAGTTTTAGTGTCTCTGCCTGAGGTGTATGAACCCCTCAGGGGCTGCTGAGTTTCGCTAGTGGGGTTGGAAATACTACCTTAATGAGGGCTAGTGGATTGATGATGATTAATTTTAGTGTCGGGAAGAGGTTTTCAGGAGAGTAAGCAACAGCAAGGCATAAGATATCAGTGTTTCAGCCTGAGGTGTATGAGTCCCTCAGGGGCTGTTGAGTTTCGCTAGTGGGGTTGGAAATACTACCTTAATGAGGGCTAGTGGATTGATGATGATTAATTTTAGTGTCGGAAAGAGGTTTTCAGGAGGGTAAGCAACAGCAAGGCATAAGATATCAGTGTTTCAGCCTGAGGTGTATGAATCCCTCAGGGGCTGTTGAGTTTCGCTAGTGGGGTTGAAAATACTAATTTAGTGAAGGTTAGTGGATGTATAGCGATTAATTCTAGCGTTGAAAGGAGGTTTTCAGGATGGTAAAGAACAGCAATGAATAAAAAAGGGTTACATGAGAGAACAGGTATGAACCCCTTGTTTAGAATAATATCCGCGTACAGTAGACACCTCGACTCTCTTAGGATCTTTCTAACACTCATGAACACAATTGCATCATTTAAGAACTTTGTTCTGGATGGTATAAAACCATTCTATTAATGCAACAGAAGCATCTGCGAAATATGATATCAACAACGGGTCTTCAAGTTTGATCTTTGAATCTGGACCTTGTGGTCTTTGGGTTTCGTAGGAAGCGATATATGTCTCCCCCCAAAGACAGAACCGAATCTAGAAGACTAAACGACAGACGACGAATCAATGACCTGGGATAGTAGACATCTTGAGATCAATCTTGGGAGGCAATGCAGTTGGAGTTAAATAGATTTTTAGCAACCGCGCCAGAAGGAGTGGGGTGGGGGTGGGGACATGGAGTCTGTGTCTACCGCGATGGAACGTGATGTAATATATTGAGTTGGTGAACGCAGAACTTTAAGCATTGTTGTAATTACTGTATGCACGTAAAAGTACCGGTTTTGGTAGAGGCAGATGGGCAAATTTGGGTTTAAGAAAGAAATAGGCAAGAATTGATTGACCAACAGAGTGGTTAATGAGTAGAATAGATTTAGTAACCATGTAGTTAGCGCTGAAACAATTAGTTGTTTTTAGAGAAAATAAGATAACTTTATGGATAGGGATGACAGGTGGTAAGAGACATGGAACTGCCTAGTGTAGGCCTTATGGCCTCTTGCAGTCTCCTTCATTCTTATATTCTTATCCACTGGTTTGACTATTTGGTTTAAAATGTTTTCGACAAGAATTTGATCGTTACGTCAAGGTATACTATAGAAAATTCTAAATGGTTCCATTAAAAAGATTATTGTCTGGCTTTTCTGATTTATTTATTTATTTATTTTAAAGATAGATGAAATAATTGACAGAGGATCAAACATCAACTTTAGCTAACTAATGTATATACACGGATATCATTTCTAGAAGAGGCGTTTGATTCCATCCCTCTATACATCGTATGAATAAATAAACGTTTATTATTTAA
>NC_134790.1:12847956-12857956 GCF_046742065.1 Oratosquilla oratoria
TAGCAGTGTTTCGTTCATTCACCCCAATTTGTTGATGCAGAAGACACAATTCCTGTCATGTTCAGGAAGAAATGCATTTGGTCTGATGGGCACGTACCTGAAACGAGAAATCATTTTCTTTAAGTTTACAACAGTTTCTGTTCAAGTACAAAGTCCCTAACTACACCTAAAGACGAAATAATAACTCAAAATACTTAAATTCAGTCAATAACGGGTTAATGTAATTTAAGGTGCATTACGAAAGTACACAGGCATCGATGGATATCAAAATATCTAAAAAACCAGTACATTAAAATAGATTCAATTAATCATATTTTTTCTGTTTTCTTAAATTGAAAACCCACGGCCCAATGATGCACACACACACACACACACACACACACACACACACACACACACACACACACACACACAAACAAACACACACACAAACAAACACACACACACACACACACACACACACACACACACACACAGGCACACAGAGAAGTGGTGGACATCTGGAACAAACTTAACGAAACAAGTGTGTGAAAAAACTATACACGAATTTAAGAGCAAACTAGATACTGCGAGATAGAAAGATAGGGTACTGCGAGATACAAAGACAGGGTACCACGAGCATAGATCCCCTTCCCGTAAGATACTAGATAGATACACAAGCACAAGCACACACACACACACACACACACACACAACTCGGTGGCGTAGTTGGTAGAGGACTGAGCTGCCACATAGTGGCCCGCAGCTCATGGTTCGAATCCTGCCCATGGCCGAAATTATTTCGGTACCGCTGCGCTTCGGGTCGTTACTCTGACTCTCGTGGGCAGGGAGTTGGGTGTGTGTGTGTGTGCAAGGTCATAGCATTACCCATAGATCGGACCTACGAGCTCTGAGCTCTCTTCCAGGAGGGAAATAGCTGTCGATCACGAGTCCAACACGTGATCCAAAGACCAAGTGAAAGACCAAGTGAATACACACACACACACGCACGCACACAGAAAGGAGGGAACCCTCACAAATCACAACCACAAGAACAGGTGGTAACATACGCTCAACACATTTACACTTCTTTCCCCCTCAGGGACAATACATCACCCACCATTTGCGGAGAAGGACGGAATCGCTAGCCAGAAGGGTCCATACAACAGCAACAGTGCCGAGGGGAATAGTTCTAATGAATAGTGTTCCCGGACAATCACGCCTCTGGGACACGGCCGCGAGTCATAGTGTCCGAGATGACCGCGGACATTTCATCCGCGGACATCTGCGTCCTCTGTCCGGCACCCGATCACACTCTCATCCCTGTTCCCTTCATCACCAGCTGTATATCACATTAACGAACGCATGTAGATGTAAATATGTGCATAACTTGCGCGCATTCACACACACACACACATGGGCGCTTACATATACATACACGCGCGCTCACAGATACAAATACGAACACAAACACACATATACGTACACAAACACACAGACAAATAAACAGATATACACACACAAACACACACATACACACGTGTGTATTCGTGTGCGCGCGTATTTGTGCGTGTATGTGTAATTGTGTGTGGTTTGTGTATAATTGTGTGGTATGTGTGTGTGTGTGTGTGCGTATGTGTTTGTGTGTGTGTGTGTGTGCGCGCACGCGCGTTGGTGGGCATGTGTATGCTTGTCTGTGCGCATTTGTGTACATTCTTAAGCATGTATGTACACGTGCGTGTGTGTGTGTATCTTGCGTATATGTACACATGCATACACACACAATACATATATATATATATATATATATATATATATATACATATATATATATATAAATACATATATATACGCATATATATATATATATATATATATATATATATATATATATATATACATATATATATATATAAATACATATATATACGCATATATATATATATATATATATATATATATAAACTACTTACCTATAATAATATGTTACCCCTCTGTAAAAAGAATATATAAGCTATGTATTGCTTATTCCAATGTTTAGAGTGACCGTTATGTCGACATAAATGAAATTGGAATATACGAGCTTACAGAGATAAATTACCAGATAGTCGAACGCGAGGGCCCTGGCCAAATCAGCACAACAAAACGCCAACGTGAATCAAAGCCTGAGCAGAGATACAAACCACGGAGCCAACAAAAACATTAATGCACAGGAAAACATCAACACTTAACGGTCGCCTCGACACCCGAGCCAGGGACCTAAATGAAAACATTCTCATCGCTACTTACATCAACATCAATAACATCAGCATCAATGGGTAGAGGAACACCAGTAACAACATCAGTTTTATAGGCGATTAAGTGAGATCCCAAGGGATATAAAGTGCTCGTGGCTGGCCTGGGTCGGTGGGAGGGTGACGACGAAGAGGAAGAGGGGGGAGAGTTTCCAGAACCGGAGGGCGAGACGGTGGGGGTTAGGTAGCGATGTAGAAGGAGGTAGCGGTTTGAGATAAAGAATAGGTATTAAACAGAGAGAGGGAGATAAAGCGATTGAAAATAAAAAGTAGAAGGATAACAGTGCAGGCAGGGGAGGGTAGAAAGGGTAGATAAAAGTTTATATGGATACTTTTAAGGTTCAAAACGGGTGACTTCTTTGGGAACGAAGCTGATGAAGCTTCTTTCCTGTGTGAGCAAGCGTACGAGAGCAGTAACCTTGGGATTTGAATGACTTTTAAAGATAAGGCGGTTAGCTGTAATGTGGTAAGTGGGAGGGGAAGTTTCAGTAGTACATTTCAGTTAGTGTTCGGTGGATTGAATAGAGAGGAATTCAACAAGATAACTGTATAGTGTGATTATCAATAAAGACAAAAGAGAATAGCGGCGTTTCTTAGATAATATTAGCTATGATGGGTAAGGGAAATGGTGAAGCTAATATTGCATGGAAAAAGAAAATGCTCGAGTTGATTTGGGTAGATTGTAGTACATGATTGGTCAACATATGTGCGTGCATTATACATTATAGTACATAAATTCTATCACATTTGTTGAACATATCATCAAAGGCGACATGACGTCATATACCCCTCAAACGTTCTATGATTTCAAACTCCGACAACACGATATGACGTCACAAAACAGACTGCATTTGAATAATAGAATAAGCAAGAGACGTTGTGTTCTCTAGATACTCACAATGAATAACAATCATAAATAAAAACAAACGAACAAATAAATAAACAAACAGAAAAGAAAGAACGCTAAACTTTATGAAGTCATTTGACTACAAGTACCGTATATCATAATATTACTGAATCTTAAGACTCGTTCATCTGTTCTTTGCCCTCGGGTTGAAACAGCTAAGGGGTATATTACCTTCTCCCAACCCCCCACTGGGTACTTATCTTAATTAACTCTTTCGCTTCGTTTAACGACTCACACACTATTCTGGCTGCCGCCGGGCGATTTTATTCATCTGACGGAAAACATTAACACAGCGAGGAAGTGGGTCATCTTGCAGGAGGAAAATTTATTTTTAAGTATCAATACTTACATATTTGAAAATGCTATCAGGAATTTGGAAGGATGTATATATATATATATATATATATATATATATATATATATATATATATATATATATACACAACACTGAATGGGTCCCAGTAAACATATTTACATTTATCAACCGCAGTTCACTTTAATTCTAATGCATCAACATTGAGAAACTCGAGGAGGCATACATGCAGAAATTGATACGTGGTACAGCTAAGGACTCAAACCTCTGCTATATATATATATATATATATATATATATATATATATATATATATATATATATATGTATATACGCAAATTCCGTCAGTGTTTGTAATAACAGTTATCATATCTATTGTTCAGAATCTTTGCTTTTGAAGGAAATACTAAGTAATAATGACAACAACGACGACGACGTACAATTTCATCGACTCCAAAGACGAGGAGTTACCAAGGAGATGAATAGTATAATATCACTGAGGCAGATAAAATAAAAAGCAAAATAAAGGTCGTAAGTTTAACTTAAGATTTGAATTTATGCAAGTTGTGGATGGACGATATCAATTTATTAATTTTGTGCAGACTTGAAAGTAACCTTAAACATTGAACAGTTTAACCTGAAGTTCAACCAGGAAATATGTTTGATAGGTAAGATGTTTCGATAGACGAACGAAGAATAAAGAGAAAATATTTATATAAGCGCCTGAAGAAAAAAGAAAAATGCAAAGGAAATTGAAAAATCTGATTAACACGTCTGCAGCCATTAACATAGATACTGAAATCATTGCTTTATCGAACTCAGACATCCTGACTTGCAAGAAATAAATTCTTCAGCGTTAAATTATCATATGCTTATACTAAATCATTTTTAAATCATATATTTGTTATTTTAAAAAGCCTTGGTAACAAACGCAAAGGAGAAAAAATTCGTTTCATCTTGATACAATAGAGGTCTACTCTGTTGCCAGATATATGGAGGTAATCTTTTTTTAACTCTATTTGGGTATACAGGTTACAAAATGCAACAAGCATAACTTATATTTCAAAACTAAGACTAAGAAAAACCTGTTGAAAATAAGTCTACGATGCAGGAAAGGCTGTATCACTAGCAATGAAAAAAAGGTCTGATCTGGTAGTACATTTTCAAATATTCATTTTAAACTGACGAATATATATTCGTTTCTTTATTCACTAACATCAATGACCGTTACTTATCTAAGACCACTAAACATTTCTAATTCAGTAAAGTTATAAACCAACAATAATAATAATAATAATAATAATAATAATAATAGTAAGCAAGTAAACAAGCATTAATATAACCAGGAGACGTAAATTATCATTCTAGACCAAGAAGTAAGATCTCTTCAGAAACGACATGACGTCATGTCGACTTGTGACAGTTGACTTGATTCGAATTGTTTATTTATCATCCTTCATTATCGTGACTCGAGAAGCCTATTTATGATCTCCCCGTTATTCTTTTCATTTTCTCTAAAGTGACCCGACCTTGTCCAGAACGACATTTGTAATATCATCACCGTAACGGAAGAATTATATGCTTAATGGCGACAGGTTGGATGGAAGTGTACGTATTGTGAGATTGGGTTCTGTCTATACGTTGACTGTCCGCGTATAGCCTACAGAGCCTGTCCATTCGTATAGGTAGACAGGACTTTGGCGTGACGTCACACCGCCCTGTCCTTAGACGTAGTCACAGTCTCTCTGAGGGCTTGATGACGTCATGTCGAATGGGTTAACATTTTCATGAAATGAAAAAAAAAGATTGCAACAAAATAAAAATAGGAAAAATATAATGAAATGAAACTAAATAGAGAGACCACACATAATAAATTAGAACAGATAGATTTATGAATAAACGAATGAATTAATAAGATCAAATAAAAGAGAGTGAGGTGAGAGTTGTGCGAGGGAGTGGGAGTGTCGACTTCATCACGTGACTCCAAGAAATGCAAATTAAATAGAGAAAGGAGCATTATATGGCCACCAAGCAGGAGAAAGGGAAGGGGAAGAGGAAGGGGGAGTGACAGAGAAGGGATTAGGGAAGAAGTGAGGAGTGGGAGGGGAAGGGGGAGGGAGAGGGGAGTGAGAGAAGGGAAGAGGGCTGAAGAGTAGGAAAGAGAAGGAAAGGGGAGGGAAAGGAAAGGGAAGAAGGGAAACGGAACACAGAGGGGAAATGTACTGTGTGGAGGAAGAAGAGAAGGGAGGAGAGGAGTGGGAAGGAGAGAGGATGGGGAAGGAGAGGAGTGGGAAGGAGAGGAGTGGGAAGGAGAGAGGATGGGGAAGGAGAGGAGAGAGGAGAGAGGGGAGGAAGGGGAGGGGAAAGGAAGGAGAAAAAAGGGAAGGGGAGGAGACGATGACCTTGCTTGCACTGCTGGGGCAGGTAACAATCACTACTGGGGAATTGGAGAGGAGTGCGGGATTCGAACTCGCGACTAATCGAATCCGAGACCAGCACGATTCCGATTACACCGCCAGTGCCTCGTAGAATCATCAGTAGCCTTTATTATTATTATTATTATTATCATCATTATCATCATCATTATTATTATTAATTATTTTATATTTCATGTGATTATAGAATCGAAAACTCTTCGTTGTTCTCAGTCCATTTCTTTAGGGGTATGCCGATTAATCAGCATAGACAAGAATCGGCAATTTTTTGGTGAATCGGCAAAGGCTTTTTCCCCCTTACATGGGGGGTAGCCAAAAAGAAAATGGCATAGAAATCACTCCCACCCATTTCATTTCCCATACATTCCACTCCCCTCCACCCTCCTCCCTCCCTCCTATCTCGGCAATATGTATATTGCCGATACCGATTCACCAAAAATGTACCGTTTCTTGCCGATGCCGATTAATTAATCGGCACACACCCTACTTTCCTTGTTACCATATTCAAAATATACAAAACAATGATACCCCATTATACACAGTATGGACTGGTGGAGTAATCAGAATCCTGCTTGTCTTGCATTTGCTTAGTTGTGGGTTCGAATCCCGCACTCCTCTCCAATTTCCCGTCAGTGCTTGTCACCTTCCCCAGCAGTCCCTAAAGCAGTGTTTCCCAAACTTTTTTTGGCTACGACCCTAAATCCACTCTTAGCCTGGAGTCGCGACCCTAATTGTAATAATAAATTCAACCATTTCATGTTATATTTCTACGTACTTGCATAATGCTTAAACTTTCGTTTTTATAGTTCAGTTTATATTTACTAGCACAATGAATTTAAATACATTTGAAACTTGAATGAAAAAAAAACTTAAAAAAAAAAAAAAAAAAAAAACTCTGGCGACCCTCAAAAACACCCTCGCGACCCTAGTTTGGGTCGCGACCCTGGGGTTGGGAACCACTGCCCTAAAGCGTAGGCCTTTATACACAACGTGAGAGAGAACAAGAAAATGTAATTCTTTTTCGTGAGGACTTAAGGAAACATGGATAATATATTTGCCTTGAAAAAAAAAACGAAAAACAAAACATAAATACCTATGGTTAGTTGTCGGAATGGAACAGACAGCGTTTTTCGCGGTCACTTAATGTTAGCGAATTGTTGTCTTTGATATACTTGAGCGACACGCCGCGAAGTCAGAAGAATATTAATGTGCCCATGCATAACTACAAATATGTGTATGCTAGCACGGCTTCCGGGCATTCTTCACAGAAACGTGAACATCAATAACCGACAGAGTTCAAGCAAGGAGCAATGAGAGATCGTTCAGGTTTGAATTAGCGTTGTTGAGAGAAGCATTATTACCATGGGAAGAAACAAAGCTCTTTTAAAAGAACTACAAGTAGTAGACGAAGGAGGGGCAGAAGAGATCTCGCATAACTATCCGTAAATAATTGGTACCTGGAGATAGCATAACTATTGTTCAAATATAATTTAGTACGGTCATTGCGGAAAGTAGCGTGGTTCTCATTAGCAGTTGTGGGTCTGCCGGCAAGGAGGTGACGGAGGTATTGTTGGTATGAAGCCTCAGGTCTATGTTGTGAAGTTTAAGGAAATCTTAGCGCGGACACAGAGGGAATCCTGCTCAAAAACTCAGCCACACTTCTCCTATTTCCTTATTTTCCTTATGTACAAAGATAAACTTAATCCTCATGCTGGGCGAAATAAAATAAACAGAGGGATTCCTGTTCAAAAATCAGCCACACTTCTCCTTTTATTTCTTTATGTACAAAGATAAACTTAATCCTTATGCTGGATGAAATAAAATGATGAAATACTATTGAATCTGTTTTCTAGTCGTTGATTTCTGTTCACCTGTGTCGTGGTTTCTCCCTAGCAGATTACTACCAAAAGGTTTACTAGAAAACAAATAACTGAAAGCCTTTTGACAACCTAGAGCAGTATTTCTTCACCTAGGGTGCTATCGCTCTCAATGAGGTGCTGAATTTAATTTTAGGGGTGCTGAAAACGTTGCTACTTTTAGTGATGTAGCAGCTCTATTCCCTGTAACCAAAGGTTTAGGGAGTGCTACACTACCTAGACCTGACTACGGGGATACTAACTCTGATCTAGGGTCTCTTATGGAAAGGTGAAAGGGTATTGCACCATGTTATTTTGTAGAATCTAACAGTGGTATTCTTAAAAAAAAATCTTTCCCTTCCAAGGATTTATATAAGGAAAGTTTTTTTTCAAGAATACCACCGTAAGATTCTTACGCTGGTACTCTTAAAAATCTTTCCCATCCAAGGATTTCTATAAAGTTTATATAAGGAAAGATTTATATAAGGAAATATTTTTTAAGAATACCGCTGTAAAACAAAGGCTAGATTAATACAAGAATTCTAGAAAGGAGTACAGTTACTTTGTAAACATAGATCCTATTACTTCTCTTTGACTTCTTACGTAAATCTGAGGAGCTTACGTCAGAAGGCGCTGAATAGCTGCGGCCGAAGTAGTCATCTTTGCCTTACGTTCTTGAACTAATGGGACAGGTAACTAACGGTCACTGATGGGAATCGAAGAGGAATACAAGATTCGAACCCACAACTAAGCAAATACGAGCTTCTGATGATGCTACCAGTGATAGAATGGTAATTTTCTTATCATTCCAGAGAAGGGTACTATACTCATTCCTATGGAACTCATCTCAACGGCAAAGAGACCATGACTGAATGAATATCTTCCTTTAATTTAAAAAAAAAAAAAAAAAAAAAAAAAAAAAAAAAATTATCAGACACCGTGTACTCATATTTCTTAGGCACTGAGGATCATCTTCGGCAAGCTCCCAGGTGGATTTCTTCAGATGTGTTAAATGCAAACACAACCACAGAAATGTATGAAATAGACTGGCGACAACAGGAGTTGGAATGGAAGTGCCATCCATTAGGGAAGGAGACAAAAGGAAAAAAATAGACACAAAATATTTTCGTGAAGTGAAATGTAGATAAAACCGCAAGTAGAAAAAAGAAGGAAAAGGTAAAAAAAAAATGAAATTAAGGAAACAAATACTCAGTGAAGAGGAAGAAAAACAACACACACACACACACACACACACACACACACACACACACACACACACATATATATATATATATATATTCTTTAAGGCATATTGAATTGTATGCAACAGCAAATTGAGCTCTGATGAGTTTCCGATGAAGAGTTTCAAGTCTTCTAAAGATCTCTCTAGCATGGTTTTTTCTTTACCTCTCCATGCTAGAGAGATCTTTAGAAGACTTGAAACTCTTCATCGGAAACTCATCAGAGCTCAATTTGCTGTTGCATACAATTCAATATGCCTTAAAGAAAATATTTTGCCGCGTTACTCCAATATATATATATATAGATATCTATATATATATATATATAATATATATATATATATTATATATATATATATATATGTTGTACCGAGAAGGTTAGAAAGTTCTGATGCTGGGCACATGATACAAATTACAGTTCAGAGGAACTCTGATGAGTGGTTACAGAAAAAGCGAATGTGATGAGAGGCACAACTAAGGAAGACAAATGAATTTAAGTCACAGACAACATTGTGTCGTGGTTGAGTAAGCAGGAGAGAAAGGGAAAAGCAGCAGAAGCGAGGTTGAAAAATGAAAAAAAAAGTCATTGCAAGGCTGAATGATAGACAAGAAGGTGAGGAGCCTACGCCAGGGGGCGCTGTGTAGCTGCGGCTGAAGTCGTGACTTTTGAACTATTGTTGGCTTGGACTATTGGGGCAGGTTATTACAGTCACTGATGGAAATCGGAGAGGAGTGCAGGACTCGAACCCATAACTAGGAAGATCTAAAAGCAGCTTGCTTCTGATTGTGTCAACAGATCACAGTGAGAGAGGAAGTTGAAAAAATAAATGATAATCATAATAATAATAATAATAATAATAATAATAATAATAATAATAATAACAATAATAATAATAATAGAAAAAGAAATATATGGGACGAGTAGTTTGATTGACTTAATTTTGGGTATAAACAACCATAGATTAAGTTGCATTA
>NC_134790.1:12865456-12867956 GCF_046742065.1 Oratosquilla oratoria
ATTATCTAGTTTATATTTTTTTGTATAATGGTTTATGCCGAAACCATAGCAAACGTTTTCTCGAATTATTGCGGGGTTGTTTTAAACAAAAGTCTCTAAAACAAGATTATTCCTTATAATCGGAACGAGTTACGAAATCTAGAAGAAATTTCCTGTACAAGAAGCACTTTCTAAAATTCTGATAAATTTTTTGAAATTATTTTTACTAAGAACATTTCGAAGGAAAAATATTCGCGGAAGGAAAGGTGAATGGAGTATTTTACCACAACTGGTAGGTCAGTTGCACAGAAGTCTTGGGTTAAAGGGATTAGGGTTTAGGGAGTGTGAATGGGACTAATAGGGAGTGAAATAGGTACTAGGGGGAAGGCTAGGGAGCGAGGGGGTACACCGTGGGTGGGAAAATAACAAATGGTGGGTAATTGGGGGGAGGGGGGGAAGGGGGGAAGGGGAGAAGGGGGGAAGGGGAAAGGGGAAGAGGTGAAGGTAAGTGGGGGGGAAAAAAGAAAAAATCGGATTATGGTATTCAACAAAGACATGTTTCGACCTTTTTCCTTTACAGTGTCGGACATCAGAGGTGTTGTATACCAGTGTTGCGTTTCGGTGCTAGCGCCTAATTCGCTGTTTCCCAAACCTTGGGTCTCCAAGAGTTTTTCCTGGGGTCCCCAAGACATCTTGTATGCTTTTTTTTTTTTTTTTGGGGGGGGGGAAATGATATTAATTCAATACAACAACCATGCACACGCAATGAAAACCCATAAGAAACGCAGACAAGTGCACAGATACAAGTACACATATGTTTATTATACATGCCCCCTACTTTTTACAGTCAACTAGTCATATATATTAACACACGTACAAATAGATTAGTGGGGTCGCGGTCGTATCATGAGGATCACACTGGGGGTCGCCTGCAAAAAAAAAAAAAAAAAAAAAAAAAAAGAGGGAAAAAGGAGACACTGACCTAGTATGGGTGAGTTGATGGTACTATTTTCATACAATAGTCATAACTATTCCAATACAATGCTTTCCTCACCAAACATACAACCTTCCCAAGCCGTATCAGGTCACTGTATTGATGTACTGAAGGCTGTATCGTTCTCCAGAGGTTAATCCGGTCCTGCATCAGATCAATAAGACTAAAATGACAATTCTCATTTTTTCTTTTTTCAGAATTACATAAACTATACTTAGGTGCGAAGTGGAGGAGAAAGAAGAGGTGGAAGGTATGTGGTATGAGGTGGAAGGTATGTGAGTATGAGGTGGAATGCATGCGAGTATGCGAAGAGTCTTGTGGACTTTGTGTGGAAGGTTAGTTGAGTGGAGGGGCTTTGGGTTGAGGTTGAGGGTGAGGGTGGGGGTGTTGGAAGGAGAAGAGGAAAAGCTACTTTGAGGTCACGAGGGGGAGACGAAAGCTAGGTCATGAGGTCAATTGACCTCATGTGGATATAAGGTCAACAGGAAAAAAATAAGAGAGAGAATGATAGGGAGAGAATGAGAGTGAGAGAGCGAGAGATAATGAGAGAGTGAATGTAAGAGAGAGAGATAATGAGAGAGTGAGTGAGAAAGAGAGAGAATGAGAGAGTGAGAAAGAGAGCGTGAGAGAATGAGAAAGAAAATGAGAGAGAGAGAGAGAGAGAGAGAGAGAGAGAATGAGCGTGAGAGAACGAGAGAGAATGAGAGTGAGTGAGAGAGAGAAAATCTCGACCTAACCACGTGTCTCCTAATATCTCCACCAGCATCTCAACCAAAACGGTCTTCCTACCACCAACACCACCACCAACCACCACCACCACCACCAGTTTCCCGTGGACTCTGTTGTTAGCGCCCGAGTCGTCAGAGGTCAAAGGTCAGGAAATAGATTAATAAAAGTCAAGAGTTATTTAGAACGTCTTAATGTGGCTTTGTGTGTTTCATTGGTTTGTTTTGCGGCCCGGGGGGGGGGGCGGGAGGGAGGGAGGGAGGGAGAGAGAGAGAGAGAGAGAGAGAGAGAGAGAGAGAGAGAGAGAGAGAGAGAGAGAGAGAGAGAGAGAGAGAGAGAGAGAGAGAGAGAGAGAGAGAGAGAGAGAGAGAGAGGCGCGAATCTTTCATGGTATGTTCGTGGCTAATAATATTCACGACGTTGATACAACCCTTGTTGTATTTTACAGCAGACGTGATGTGTTTGTCATTACTATTGTTGTTCTCGGTTTTGTTGATGTTGATGTTGTTGTTGGTGTTGTTGTTGTTCCGGGCGATACCCACGCTAGTCTTGTTGTTGTTGTTGTAGTTGTTGTTCATGGCGATACGCACGCTAGTCTTGTTGTTGTTGTTGTTGTTGTTGTTGTTGTTGTTGGTGGTGGTGGTGGTTGTGGTGGTGGTTGTGGTGACTGGTCTCACGTATATAATTGGTCCAACGGTATATATATTTTTTGTCACACAGTCAGGGTATTTCATGTTATGTCAACAATATTATTAGTACTGTACCTCAAGGAAATGTGTCCTAAAGATGTTTTTTTTTGTT